>NW_024412388.1:75270617-75361503 GCF_014898765.1 Herpailurus yagouaroundi
ACACACACACACACACACACACACATACACATATACATACACACACATTCACACATCTTGCACTTCTCTGAATCTCCACCACCAAGAGCACTGACACCTAGCTTGCATTCAATCAATACTAGTTGATTAATTGATTGTGGGATACATATTTTACCCTGGCCTCTCATGGGGTCTTTCCAACACTTGATATGGTTCAATCTCTTAACATCTCATCTAGACAATACTAATGGTTACACATCTTGCTTCCAGTCTCTTTTAGTTTGAATAAAAATACGGAAAGACTCAAGTCCCCTGCTGAAAACTCTTCAATGGCTACTCTTAGACTACAGAATAAGTCAAAACTTCTTAATGTGGCACTGAAAACTCGACTTTAACACTACATGTGCAGCCTTCTCTGTTTCAGCCATACTTCACTACATACAATACTACCAGTGTTGTCTGAACAAGGCTGTAAAATTTCATCTCTTGCATCTGTTTAATGCTACTCTGTCCCAGAAACCCTTTTTTTGTCTCTCCTGAAAAAGAAAAAAATTCTTTGGGAATCACCTCTTCTGCAAAGGTTTTTCTGACCCTATCTTCCAGAGAAAAATTAAACATCCCTCTACCTCCATATATGTTTCCATTGCATTTTGCCCATTACCTTCTTTAGTAGTTATGGAATTGTATTACAGTTAATTATGCACTTTGCATGTGTTCCCAACTAGAGTTAAGATTACAGTGCTGACATAAAATAGTTGCTTAACAAATGACTAAATTTTGAATAAAACAGAAAGTTGAGAGGATTTCCAATGCCCTTTCATAGTTGATGTTTTATATATCTTTAATGACTTTATTATTTTTAAATTGGAAACTATTTTGGTAGCCCATGGAAAATTCTTTTAATTTTGATCCATGTATACTCATTAAAAGCAGTTAACTTTAAAGAAGACATCTATAGTGCCAAAAACAGGGAGGAATCCAGATACAGAAATTCTGGAGTTCTTTAACGTTTACTTCAATTCAGTAATTACATTTTTATTTAAATCAAAAATCTCCTCATACATTTCTAGTGAAAATTTAAATGGACAAATCTACTGGGAGGTCAAGCTGGCACTATGTAGTAGGAGCACTATAAATGTTTATGGTGTTTTACCCAGCATTTGACATCTAGGAAATAATAAACTAGGAGAATAAAGTTACAAAATCAGTTGTATTATTAATTTGTTATTGTATTATATATTATTTTGCTTTTATATTAAAATACCAAATAAAATTGGAAACAAAGTTTAATAACAAGAAAATAAAGAATAGTTAAGTAAGTTAGAGCACATCCATACAATTAGAATATATTTCTAAAAAATCAAGAACAAGAGAAAATACTTGTAACAGTATGCAAATAGTAGCAACTAGTGTTTTACATGTAGTCCCGAATATATACATATGTATGTATATACATATCCATATACAGACATATACATGTGGTGTGAGATAAAGAGAGACAGAGGAGGGGCGCCTGGGTGGCTCAGTCGGTTAAGCGTCCGACTTAGGCTCAGGTCATGATCTCACGGTCCGTGAGTTCGAGCCCCGCGTCGGGCTCTGTGCTGACAGCTCAGAGCCTGGAGCCTGTTTCAGATTCTGTGTCTCCCTCTCTCTGACCCTCCCCCGTTCATGCTCTGTCTCTCTCTGTCTCAAAAATAAATAAACGTTAAAAAAAAAAAATTAAAAAAAAAAAAGAGAGACAGAGGAAAACCATTAAGATATAATCTCCATGTGATGAGACTATGTAGAATGATAATTTTCTTATTTATTTATTTTCTTGCTATATTTTCCAACACAACAAAAATGAACATATATTTATTACATGCGATATTTTAAAAATCTGGCACCAGGACAATCTAAACTCTTTTCCCTATGTAAAATCTTCCCTCAATTGAAGCCCAGTAGGATTTTTAACAAACCATATACTATAAACTTTGTTTCAAACACATGTTCCCTTCACCCAAGGTAGCTTTCATGCAGCTTAAGTTATAAAATGTCATCACCGTTTCAACCAAACAGTTCAGTAAAAAGTGGTGTAAAGAAGGGAGTGAATCTAAGAAACAAAGAGCATATATAGCTTTTGGATAAAGTTGATATATGAAAGTTATAAATGGTTACCATAATGTTAACCAAGAAGAGAGGGACAAGTGTGGGAGAGATGCCCTAATATATCACATGTACATACTCATATCTGAGTAGAAAATGCAAAATATATCCCATCTGTTTTCACCCTTTTCACCCTCTTCAGGTTCCTCAAACAGCTGGCTGTGCAGCAGTATACTTTTGTGGCCATCTCTTGTTAGAGGAAGAGAATGGCTTCCATTATTGCCTTCATGGACCAGAGGTGGCTAATGGGGCCAACCCAAGATGACAGCCACTGTCACAACATAAGCACATATTTCCAGCATAATGAGTAGTCCTGGGTTGTTAACTCAGATTTTAGCTATTGTTACTGCCAGGCACATTTTGTCTAGCCTCAGTTATAAAATATTAAAGTGTCAGAACACTTGCAATACATACCTATCTTAAATAAGGTTGTAGAATGCAAGAGACTTGCACAGATTGATCTCACTGCAATTACAACTTCAGACATACTGCCTGAGTAGTTTGATCTCATTTGGTATCATCACCCAAAGTATCTGCAAGATTGAATCGCAACAGCAAATAGAGCTTTTTGAGTATTTCTATTTCATTCATATAAATAATATGTTCCTTCTTACTCAAGTCAGATGACCGTCATCTCAATGATCTCAGGATGTGCTTGGATCTTGACCCACTTTAGTGTTCATGGGTCAGTGGAATATTCCTTCCATAAGCAATATTCAATGATAATATGTTGCAAAGGGAAGAACACTATAGGAATAATAAGATCTGGGTTTGAGTTCCACCTCTGCTCCTACTCAATAGTGTGATTTAGGACATGTCATTAAGCTCAGTCACCTTCAAATTTAATATCTACATAAGCTAAAAAAGGAGTGGAACCCTAGAAGCCTGTTTCCACCCCAATGGTTCTTAACCAGGCATAATTTTGTGCCACCCTTTCTTCCCCACCACCCTACCACCCACTCAGGGGACATCTGGCAATGTTGGGAGAAATTTTTGGTTCTTACAATGTTGGGAGAAATTTTTGGTTCTTACAACTTGGGAGAAGAAGCTACCTCTAGTGGGTAGAAGCTGGAGATGCTGCTAAACATCCTACAATGCCTAGGACAACCCCCACAACAAAGAATTATGTGGCCCCAAATGTCAACAGCACAGCTTTGAGAAACCCTGCTCTACCTTCTAGTTATGCCCTACCATAGGAGAGAAATTTCAAATGATTGTTGGATCAGAACTTTAAACCATTACTTTTTTAGGCTACTGAAGTTTGAACATTGATAGTTGGGTTCTAGACTTGCATGGGTGATGCTTGGTGAACTTTATCTTCTAAAAGTTGGAAAATATTTAGAGAAGTCTAGAATGTCACCACTGGTTTCAACTGTCACAATTGCTTAATTAATGTGGGCCTATTCATATAAAATTAGTCATCTATACCTTAAGCACCAGTTGCATTTCTCTTAATCTCAGTAAGGGCAGTTAAAAAAAATCTGTTTGCATACCACCAAATGCCTTAGCATCATAAATGTGATACAACTTGGAAATCAAAGTGGGTTTATCTATAGGTAAGTCTATTTAAATAGCTGACCATTTACTTGATTATTTTCCCTAACCCTGAGCCTTGTTATTTCTTGATTATTTTTTCCAACACTAAGCTTGTCAATGGTTCATATTATTGCAACAATGTGAGGATTAGAAGATAATATATTCTTGTTGGGATTTCGTTACTAAACAGGATAGAGAAGATTCTAACATAAATGATCATTAACTAAATGCAAAAATTAGGAAAAGTCCACAGTTAAAGTTTTTCTTAAAAAATATTTTAAAAGCCAGAATTTTGTGATATTAAAGAAAACCATATATAAAAGATAAAATGTTTGTTATCTTTTATTTGTTTGTTTTTCTTTCTTTAACAGGAGAGCAGTGAAAAATCATACTAACCTACACTATAGTTCTGTGTGCTCTTTGTAAAAGACATGGAGAGAAAAATCTACCTTATCTTTTTTTTCTTTAAAACTGCAATAATTTTGAAATAATTCTTGTCATCATGGATCCTCAAGAACTACAGATTCATTATGGAAGTTTCTACCACTCACCTTGAAGATTTCAGCAGAGGTGCTGTCAACTTCAAAGATTTTGTCTTCCGTTGGTCTCTGATACTGCCAGACCCTATCAGTATGGTGACAGGAGGGTAAATTTGCCTTAGATAGGAAGCTCCAAGATGGAGTTACAAACACATATCCAAACACATTCAATAAGAGTATTAACTAAAGGGTCTTCTGAAAATCCTTCAGTAAACACAAAATGATTTTTTCACATTCATCAATTTAGATCTCAGTGGGTCTCTGAGTGTGAGGACCATAGAAAGTTGTGGAAGAACCAAATGAACTTGTATATTTCTTAGGGATGTAAGAAATATTGGATAAATGTATTCATATTTGACCATCCTACCATTCGTTCTTCATGTCATAGGCTTTCCTTTGAAACTCGGAGTAGATACTTCCATTTCTTTCACTTATAGTTGATGCAATTTTAGAAAGCTCTAAAAGCCTTGTACTAACAGTCAATCAACTCCTAAAGTGCCTCGTCATTCTTGTCAAATCAGCCTTAATGTTTCTTGGCAGAAAATCCAATTGTTTCGGTATTGGTGGACTTAAAGAAACCCCAAGTTAATGCTGAGGAGGATTCTCCATTTTCTAAAAGAAAGACTGGTACAAATGCTTTAACTCGATTTGAGTGTTCAACCTTTAGTCTTTTGACAATATAAATTTTTCCATGCCAGTCTGATATCATAGACAGAGCACTGGACGTGTGCATCAAAAGATCTGCCTGAATCACAGTTCTGCCATCCAGTAGTGGTGGGTCTTTGGGTATGTTACTTCACAGCACTGAGTTTCAGTCACCATTATGGGATAACAACATCTAATTTACAGGGCTATTGTTGGCATCAAATGAAAAAATGTTGTGAATGTACTTTGTATATTGCAAATCACTCACTATACAACTGTCAGTTATAATTTCTGCCTTTAAGAATATATTGAATGGATACACTGAGCAGACTAATCCAAGGGTAGAGGTGGTAGAACACACATCATTGTGACCCTGTGTATTACCATCATAACAGCACGGGCTTTCTCTGGATTATAAACAACCCATTTACATAAACTGTGGAGGAAGAACCAGCTCCTACTACCCAAGAAGGTTATTATCTTTTTTTTCTCCTTAATATAAAATGTGTAGCAAGAGGATGACCTCATGAGCTTCTATTTTTATGCAGATGTAGAAAGGAAAAGAGCTATAAACTTTGGGTACACAATAAGAAGGGACCCTTGCCAGGAGAGATATCATTGCTGAGGAGTATTCAGAAGCAAAGCTTCATTATGTATGCTTGTAGAAACAATGTTAGATGTAACAGGTGTAGTTGAAATAAGATTTGCCATCACTCTTACACTTCTGGTTTCCAGATAAGTGCACGAGAAGACTTTATAGACAGCCCCTGAATCCAACCATCACACATGGCATTCTTTCTATAGGAAAATGTGTTTTAAACACAAACAAGTAAGTTTAAATAAACATTTAGAGTGCAACTCTACCCAAATTTAGAGATTGCTTGTATAATCAATTAAATGTAAATTATGTTTCAAATTCTTCCAGGGTTAGATTTCCTGAGGATAGAATCAGGGAATTGTCTGCTAGTGAATTCATAATGGTAAACGGCCACCCATGATGCCCTATCGAGAATCCTGACAACATGGGAATGGTCTCAGTCTGCTTTGGTACAGATTTTGGGTGTTTTCCTACTACCTTATATTGTGCTTATCTAATGAGATAGTGTTTTTTTTTTTTATATATATATGAAATTTATTGTCAAATTGGTTTCCATACAACACCCAGTGCTCATCCCAAAAGGTGCCCTCCTCAATACCCATCACCCACCCTCTCCTCCCTCCCACCCCCCATCAACCCTCAGTTTGCTCTCAGTTCTCAACAGTCTCTTATGCTTTGGCTCTCTCCCACTCTAACCTCTTTTTTTTTTTTTTTTCCTTCCCCTCCCCCATGGGTTCCTGTTAAGTTTCTCAGGATCCACATAAGAGTGAAACCATATGGTATCTGTCTTTCTCTGTATGGCTTATTTCACTTAGCATCACACTCTCCAGTTCCATCCACGTTGAGATAGTGTTTTGATACAACATTCCACTTGTTTGAATAAGAGGACGAAGCCAATGAAATTGGTCTTTTTTCTTCCTCATTGCCAATGACTCCACTCTTAAACCTTAGGGCTCTTTACAACCTGATACAAATATTATTAGAGAAGTACTTTTTAAAATTACTTATAAATTAATGACTATGGTCCAGATGATCCTATTCTATCAGCTGTTTCCATCTGCGCCACGTAATAGCTGTGACTGAATCAGTTGTGTGGGGATGTGCAATAACGCTCACGAGTAAAAAATTATTGTGTCATAGTAAAGTCTGCTCATTCTAGCCCAATGTTCCCAACCTAATTCTGTTTTTTCCAGAAAAGAAGTCATAAATACTGGCATAAATTTTAGTATACATTTTGCAGTGTCCTAAATATGCCATTCAGTTTACTAAAAATGTTATGATGCCTTTGCACATTCTGTTCCCTCTGCCTGGAATCCTTCCCTCCTTGCCTCTCAGAGGAACCCTCCCTCCTCCATTCCCCTTGTAGTGTATTCAATCCAAGCTAATCTACATGGTCTTCCCTACTGCCTCCAGTCCTGTCCCAGCCCAAACACAATCTCACTTGCTCCACATGTTACTCTCCCATAGGACTTTGCATTTACCTCCATTAGCACTTACATTACCATCCTATAAATACTTGCTTACAGACTGTTTGCTGACAGGAAATATATTATTCATCTATAGTAACTACAGAATAAACTGTGAATCAAGTGAATAATCAATCATTCTTTTCTGACATGAGTAAGTGGTATGGAGAGTCAAGTATTGTGCTTGTGGTGTTTAACCTTCCTGAAAGCTTAGGAAGTTTTATAGGGTATTCATTAATCTCATCTATTTCTTCATTCAGTGAATCATTTGAGATGTAGCTGTGGTTTCTGTGTCTCCATTGCATGGACAGGACATGATGGACCCTACGTTATCCATGTCCCCCTACCTTATTTGAGTCTCTCACTGGAATCCTAAAACCATAACCCTACTCTGGTGCTCTGGATGCCTACCTGAGTCTCCTTTGGAAGTCTGGTACCCCAAGAATAGGTCAGCAGTAGTCTTAAGTTTGGTTGGACTCTCAGCAATTCTACTCATTATTTGTGTAAACTTGAGAATGTTACTTAACCTCTCCAGACCTCACATCTGTAAAATGAGAATGATACTTATTTCACAGGGTTCCTGTAAGTAAGGCAATATGAGAACACCCTAGAGGGTGCCTGCATACGGCAGGAATCAGTTATATTGGCTTGCTTTCCTTGTCCACTCCTGTCCTCCTTTAATAGCTAAATTTGATGTAACCATATTGGAGATAATCCTAATGGTCACTATAATTCTATCAAGGAAGGAAAAGTGAATATAAAAGTGGAGATTTTTTAAAACATGGATTAAGTCACCGGCATTTGAAAAGGATCTATAATCTCAAATACCTCATTCATTCATTTATTCATTTATGCATTCAACAATATTCACTAAATGCCTAACATGCCAGGACTTGTCTGGGCTTTGAGTATATGGCACCTTAATAAGGCAGACAATATTTTTTTAACACATTTAATTTATTTATTTACTTACTTACTTGTTTGTTTTTTTACACATACATACACACACACACACACACACACACACACACACACACACACCCTATTTTTTATACATTAGCTTTTCTGGATAGACTAAGAAGAATATCAACATTTTTAGACTTCTAAAACAAAGTTAAATAGCCAGAATTTGACTACAAAGTGCCTCTCTCAAGACAGACAATATTTTGTACCCTTCTAGGGTTTCCCCTCTTGTGGCCTTCAAACTATGAAGAAATCAAATGCTTGAGGTTACATAGGAAGCTGGGGAACAGCTTGTATTTTCTAAGCATGCAAGTTTTTTATAGTTTCTTAACTGAGACAAAAGTTTCATGTTGGATTGGTTCCCAATATTTTTAAGGTCATCACAATGTCTTGCACAAGTGGCTGCTCAAGAAACATTTATTGAATTAATAAAGTTTTCAAAGAATCTTTATTTATTTTAGCTCTAAAATGCCGATGAAGACATTATAAGCCCCAAAAAATGCCTTAAAAATATTCACTGAGTGTTGACTGAGAAGCAAAGAATGTGAATTTCATGCATTGTGCCAGTTCTTCCGCCTCCACTGGAAAAAACAGACAGGTTGGCTATCTAAATAAACAAAAATTTTTCACAGCTGGTGGTTTTTGGTATTTAATTATGAGATGAGAAGGAACTGCTTTTCTTACCAGGGAGGAACATGAATTGGTCTCACCCACCGGAATGATTTAGAAAGCATATTATACTGAGAATAAGTGACACAAGAGAAAAAGGATAAAACACCCACCCACTGGTACATGAGAATACTAAACATTCATTCCATTGAGCTTACTGACAACTTCCTCCTTTTTGCTCTTATGGAGAGACCTGGGAGGCTTCCTATCTTGTTTTGTTGTAGCTAGGGTGGGGAATGGTGCTTCATTGAGTCTCTCTGCACTTAGGATGCATCTGTATTTCTTCAGGGAGTGAGGATCTCACTGCATCAGATGATGAAGAATACCCTTGCTTCAATACCCACATGGCATTGTGCAATGCTCACTGAGGCAACACTAACTTCATGCTCTGCACTGGAACGATGGTAAAATTGGGGAGCTAGATGTGTACTTAGGATTTCTTAGTTGTTTGATCACATCGATGAAAGGATATGCAATCAATCTCCCCCTAAGACAGTGAGTGGTATTGGCCATAACTCATTACTCCGTCAAGGATTTGGCATTTCAATCGATGGGAAATGATGTGTGATCATTCTAATTTATTATACATCATTTCCCATCAATCGACGAGCTGAAACCTTGACATAATAAGTACTTACAGACACTGTCAATCATTCCTGGTCCAAATACCTCCTTGTGCTGCCTTTTGGGATATCCTCAAATAGTCATGAAAATGGAATGTGCCCCCAAAATCACAAATGCAATGATTTCACTCAACAGAAGACTTTGAGATGACCTCTTACTGGGGGAGTCCATCAGCAATTGCTTAAACACTGGACCATTCACGAAGGTAAAGGGGATGAAACTGATGAATATTCTGACTAGCCACTATTTTCCTGCCAACCTGTCTAAGCAGCATCAAAGAACGGTGGTATTGCTAGGGTCATGGGGGTACACTTCTGTCTTCAAAAAATGCCAATCTTCTCCACCTCAAAAATTTAGTCATCTCAAAAAATTTTAGTATTTCCTGAGTGCTTTTTGGAATAATGTCAAAGAACATTGATTTTCCTGCCTTTTGTCACTGTGGGTAGTGACATCACAGGTGAGCAGATCACCAAATGGTATCGAGATAGCAGAGCTCATGAATTACTGGTACCTCTAAATAAGATCCCTCAGCTGTTTTTATTGCCTATACTGAGAACTGTCTGGTTTGATTAGTTCTATTTGTTTGAAGTTTGATTCTCATGAAAATAAAAGAAGGAAACCATATTCTCAGGTGCATGTACTAAAGCAAGAGTCTCTGAAGTCATGATTTTGGACATTACAATGCTGCATATGGTTTTCATAGTGATGTCAAAGACTGCCCCCTTCTTTGCATGAGCGTTTTTGATAATTTTGAAAATACATCACGACACGTTCAATTTCTACTTTGTAATATTTTTCTGGAACAAAACCATATTCCCATGAGAATTTGCATGCCAACTAGGAGAATTGTTATTTTCACCAGCCACAAAGGAGCATTTTCCAAGGAAAAGAGGGTGATGTATTCTCTATAACTGACACAGATAGCAACACTTTTGTGAGGACAGAAGGAAAAATGCTGCATTTTGGCTGGAAAAAGTTACTTTTTTTGCCTATGAATTTCTTTTAAATATCTGGGAAAATAACAAGTAAAGCCAAGCTGCAGAGGTCTTTTCATTCTTAATAAACTTAAAAAAAAAAAAAAAAGGAAAGAAGAGAAATAAACCCTACACGATTTTTTTTTCACCAATAACATTTGTAGCATCAGCTTTTTTTTTTTTTTTTTTTTTTTTTTTTTAAGAATCCAGCTGTGGAACTCTGATCATTTGGAGGAAGCCTAGCATACTGCTTTGCATGCAGTGTATGACTGTGATCTGGAAGTCAGTTCAGGCACTCTATAAATCATCAACAAGAAAGTTTGCTCCCACCCTATTCAAAGACCCATACCCGAGAGATTAAAAATGACAGACTAATACAGTGGATTTTAATAACGTCTTTCTCAATGGATTTCAAAGCGTTCGTTAGCTCTTTCAATCCTCACAGTTTGCTTGAGCCAATGACTTTGTAATCTTGGGGGGGAAATGCCCTCCTCATTCCTCCAACACCAGGGCTTCCTCTTTGCTTCCTCGTCAGCAATCAGTGGGTCTTGGCAGAACCAGGGCTTACTGGGGAGCCAGCTGGCTCCTTTAGCTCTTCATATGCTCTGGGGCTTATCCAGGCTAATGGAGTATCACAGTTCATTATGCACCTTCCTCTTCTACCCCCTGTGAGGAAGCTCCAGTGTATACCAGGTTTGGGGCAGGAGGCATCATTGCCACTGAAGCTGCCAAAAAGAGCTGCCAATATCCTATGGAGGTGCTAAGGGATATCGATATTTGTAAGAAAATGTGTCCTGACCCTGGAAGAAGGCTCAAAGGCATTCCAAGGATGCAGGAGAATTAGTATCAGCTACTCATTCTGTCTTGCTCTATATTTGAGGGCAGCAGCAACCAGCTATTGATCTCTCACTATGTGCCAAACATTACGTTAAGTTCTTTACACATAGTAGCTTACTTAGGTCTTAAAACAAACCTAAAAAGTTGGTACTGTTATTGTCCCTGTTTTAAGATGAGGAAGCAGAAACAGGGACTGCACAGGCAAAATAACTTGCCTGTGCTCACATGGCCTGTAAAAGAGCTGGCAGTTCCAACCTGGAGTCTCAATAATAAGCCCGTCTTCTTACCTGCTATGCAGTACATACAACCTTTAAGGAAGGAGAGTTGTCCTTCGATTCAAAGACAAAGGGGAAAACCAGTTAAGGAGGATTTTATTTTGCGGGGAAAGGAGAACGGCAAAGAACAGAGGAAGGAAAATAGCAAGCATCTAAACGATCGAGATAAGCTTCCAAATATGGTACAAGCGCATGAAAGTATAAACTAAAAAAACTGTAAGGGCATCCTTATGATAATTAGGACCTCTCTCTTTTTTTTTAACATTTATTTATTTTTGGGACAGAGAGAGACAGAGCATGAACGGGGGAGGGGCAGAGAGAGAGGGAGACACAGAATCGGAAACAGGCTCCAGGCTCTGAGCCATCAGCCCAGAGCCCGACGCGGGGCTCGAACTCACGGACCGCGAGATCGTGACCTGGCTGAAGTCGGACGCTTAACCGACTGAGCCACCCAGGCGCCCCAGGACCTCTCTTTTTTTTTAATAAATATTTATTTCTAGAGAAGAAAACATACAAGCATTTCTTTTTTTTTTTCATAGAAAAAAGATTATAAGAAGAGAAACTTCTTTCAAAAATCAGAAGCAGAATCAACTGCAGTCCATGCCACTTCCTAAGAAGTGAGGCCCCTGCTTTAGAACCTTCACTAACAAAAGAAACAATGCCTAGAGTGAGTGCTCACACATGAGGTTTGAGTGTGATACGATTTGAAAAGCTTGAGTAATAAACTCCTGAAAAATGGGGTTTGGTAATGAGCGAGCCTTTAACTATATAGACATGTTGCCAGGTACCACTTTAATAAACTATTACAAATGATCGATGCAAAGGTGTTTCCAACAGCTGTTTATGCAATGTGGCTGGAAGAATTCTTCCATAAAGAAGCTGTTAGTGGGAAAATTGGCTATGCATGGTTGTGATGTCAAATCCATACATAACAAACTTTTTCCTGTCAATCAACAATCTTGCCATAAATTAATCCATTTATAACAAGCCTTTTTGAATTGACAGCTTCGATGTGAATAATAAAAAGGACTCTTTAAGGAAAGTGAACTCAGAATGGCTTTTTGCAACTCTTTAACACATGCAGAGAAGTGGCAGAGCCTTGTGACTTTTAATTTATATTGAAAAAGGTTGGCAGCAGCTCCAAGCACCAAAGTAGCTTTCCAAAAGCAGCTGAATACAACAAAATGAGGGAGAACTGTCAGGTTTGGCTTATAGAGGATAAGCAGGACCTTCTCATATCTAATGATAGAAGCAAATGCTGATGCATTTCCCTTGACCGTCCTGGACATAAAGATCAAATGTAGACGCAGTTGTTATGTAAACATACTCTCCTTTGCTTTCTGGCCAGGGACGTATTGCCACACCAGAACCTCATGCAGGCGAGTGTGCCTACGTGTTCACTAGCTCACAGTAGGAGCATCAGGCAGACCTTTAGACCCTGCTGTCAGATTCTGTTGTTCGAGCTCTTGACCTTGCCTTTTACCTACATTGTTACTCAAGCTCAGTTATCTCCGGTGTCTTTTTTTTCTTAATTAAAAAAATTATTTATTTATTTTGAGAGAGAGAGAGAGAGAGAGAGAGAGTGTGTGTGCACACATGGGAGAGGGGCAGAGAGAGAGGAGAGAGGATCCCAAGCAGGCTCCATGCTATCAGTCCAGAGCCCAACACGGGGCTTGATCTTACAAACATGAGATCATGACCTGAGCTGAGAACAAGAGTCAGACGCTTAACCAACTGAGCCCCCGCAGGCACCCTAACTCTGGTTTGTGATGTTCAATTCACAAAATTCAGAATTGAAAAGAATGCCTACATGACATCAGATGCATGCTTCTTTGTTCTGGGTAAAACAATACCGAAGGCAAAAGTTGTGTTCTTAAAGGTGACTAAAGATGGGATGCCATAATCTCTTCAGGGATCCCCAATCCAACATTTCTAACTGCTAAATTTTACCTTCACATAGTACAATGGCCCCTATCATCATCTCTAGAGACTGAGAAGTTGGCTATTTTTCACACCTAATTTCGACATGCTTCTTCTGGTTAAATAATATTTATTTCTGGAATCAGGGGTTTCTTTCTCCAAAACTCTTTTACTACCTATAACATTCCTGCTGTTTTCAACCCTCTCTTTACCTTTCTACTTAATCAGTCTGATCCAAAAGTAGATATGAGTAGATCACTGTAAACAGGCATGTAAGTCAAAAATTATTTAACGTACCAATAAGATCCTTGTAATATATTGGGAGTTTTATTTGCTTTACATTTTGTTCTCCTGTACTCGATTGGCACCCCACTTTAAATTCTTCACTATTTATCCTTTTAAGTTTGCCTTTGACTAGAGAAGACCCATCCTGGACCTTAACCAATGCATTTCTCTTCATAGATGCCCCACCCTGCCCCTCTCTGTTAAAGAAGGTTATTCTGAAATTCCTCTGTTCTTGTTCTGCCCCACTGGTATGCTTGCTGAATTGCCAATCTACTTCCAGTTGATCATGCCCCTTTGCCTAGTAGACATTTCTAGCCAGATTCACACAGAGACATAGGTAACCAGTGCCTAGGTCTATTTGTTTCACAGGTGCCTACTTTTTTTCACTGATTTTTGCCATCTTTACTTCCCCCATATCTTTATTTTGTCAAAGGCATATAGACTCTAAATCTATTCTCCAAACTCAAGTTTACTCAACTAGACCTTGCATGATCTTTAGAGCACATGTTCTTAATCCTACCATGAGAGAGGTTGATGAAAATAAATAGGTCTGATCATAGCATTGAATCTAAGAGACTTTAGGGATTTGAAGATGGAGTGTAAAACAGTGTATTTTGAAAGATAGTGAAAATCATTCTGGATGCATTCCTTCTCTCCTTTGGTCTATCACAATGTATTTTATACTGAATAGACTCTCATGTGTTTGTTCAGTGAGTGAATGAATGGACAAAGAAATAAGTTTCTTTGGTCCAATGGAAACCACTTCTCATAAGCAGAGAATCTGCATTCCTAAACCTTTTTACATATAGATTTAAGTTTAAATTTACTCAGATTAATTTTTACCATAATGTAGACAAATATTTCCATTTAAAGATTTCTATCTATCCTAAGAAATTCTCCTAAGGATCTTCATCAATCTTCTTATCTTTTAACACAACCATACATAACACCACAGTACTACCAAAAGCCAAAATGCTTGTGTAGTCAAAGAGATAGTTACAGCCCTACATTCAAAGAGGATAAAGCAAAGAGTTCTTATCTTAAAGAAATGCATTTGTCCAAAATGCAGGGAGTATTTTATATACTTAATGTTGAGGAGGTAATAGCATGTTCATCCACAGTATTTCAGTTATTTTTCTGAAGTTATCATCTAAATTAGTAGATTGGTGTCAGCCTGCTTGAAGCTAATTGTAACCTTCCTCCCATTCTACCTTCTTTCCTTCAATATTTACTGAGCTCTTATCATGTGTAGGCACAAGGAGGCCATGTTATCCTGCTCAAAGCTAGGTAGCCCTAGGTATAATACTCCAGCTAGATCCTAATGGTAGCATAAAGGTGAAGTAGCAAGTTACCAGCAAGATTTCTTCTGCCTTCCTTCACAAATATTTACTGAGGGCCAGGTACTGTTCTAAGTATCAGGGTCCCATCAGTGTCAAAAACACCAAAGACAGGCAAAAATCCCTACTATCATGGGGGCGGTTAGATGGAAGCAATCCTCCAAATTCTTTATTTCAGCATTTTATTTTACTGACTCTGAACTAATTCAGATAATGGAAAAGATGGAGAAAATGACAAAGAAAGCATGACTGAAAGAGAAACATGGGCCAGAAGTCAGGAAGATGAGCCTGAGTTATGTTAAGATCAGAGATTTCTTCAGAGCCTCCTAATATCTGTCTTCCCTGCCGTCTTTGGTTTCGGATGCTTCACTACCTCCCAGTCATGAGCGGCTTCTCTGCAGGAAGACTAACAACCCAAAACAGACTAAGTTTACCATTTGTAGATATTGTTTAAAAAGAGACAACAGGCCCCAAATGGAGTTACTTGTGCTAAACCCCACATCCAGAAACCAAGACTGAATGTCCAACCTAACTGCAGTTTCAGCCCCCAAGGAAAGCAAACTTCAACAAGTCAACACAGAATTACCTGGTCAGCACTAGTGAGATAATCTGCTCAGTAGGCCCCTTCTATTCCCCTTAGGAAGGGACCTGGCCTGAAACAATGCACTCTTTGCTAATCATTTCTTTTGTCCAGCCCCTTTCTGTTTGTAAAAACCTCTCCTTTTCTACAGCTCCATGGAGCTCCTTTCCACTCACTGGATGGGATGCTGCCGGATTCATGAATCATTGAATAAGGCCAATTAGATCTTCAAATTTGCTCAGTTGAATTTTTGTTATTTAACAATATCTAAGACTTCCCTCCAAATCCCTGAAAAATGGAGAGCTTGTTGCCTAGACAGATAGATCAATTGTTACCCTTAAAAATTCATGTATAATGAAGAGTAACAACTGTAATCCTAGGTAATTACACAGCTCCATTGCTCTCAAGGTTCCCTTCAGCAATACCACCGGTTCTTCACCGGAGGCGAATGTCTCCTTTTGCCTGCCTGCATTGTTTCTTCCTTTCACATGCCCTATTCAATTAAATGAGGAAGGGCTAGCAAAATTTGACACCAAATTTCCTGAACTTATTATTATTGGAGAACAATGCTTTTCCAACAACAACAAAAAAAAGACATTTAGAGAAAACTGATAAGAGCCAAAAGCTTAGGTGAACATTTTTTGCTTTGGCTCTGTATTTTTAAATTAGGAGCACAGCAAATGGAGATCTTAGGATAAAGTTACTGTAAATAAGATCTTTGTCTCTAAATGAGACTAGTTCCTCAAAACTCCTTTTTCTTTTTGACTTGAACTGTTCAGCCCCACTTTCAGTGAAATTCAATCACATTCATTAGCATTTCTAAAGATGTAAGCTACTCAAAACAGCTGCATTGTCTTTCCTTTTCAACTAAAATGCAGCTTTTCCTTCTAAAGGGAGAAATCTCCCTTTAGTTACCCGATTCTCTCTGCTTGGCACTCATAATTTTCAATGGTGGAGCCAACCCCCACAAAACAGGAAGTGCAATCCCATTTGATCTCACTTGAAAGAAATTGTAAATACTTGGTAAGAACGGAAACAGTGGCTCAAAGAAAAATACAAAAAAATAACTGTGGAAGCAAAAAAAAAAAAAAAAAAAAAAGCAAGTGAGACCATAAAGATAAAGTAATAATCATTTAAATGAACTAACTCTTTGTTCCTGGAACTAACATTCTCATTTTGGGGATACTTAATATATTCCCTGTAGGAAGCAGTCTGCTGTTGGTCAGTCTTCCTTCTCTTTCATTGGCTATTTCAGCAATAGAGAGGGAAACATTTTATCTTTTTAATCTCCTAGGTCTGTATAAAGAGCATTCCATATGCATCAAATCATAAAATTACTTTATATATTATTTAATGGTGAGTATGGATGGAAATATTGCTGGAAAGAGCCAAAGGTTTACTAGTTGATCTTTCTCTCACTTAGAAAACATCTTTTGTGGTGCCCAGTTAAAAATTCTGGCTGTAATTTCATTTGTAACCCCAATATTATGCAGTTAAAGCCCAGAGAGTATGCTGTGATTTATAAAGGAAGATAGCATACTAGCCCATCTAGTATACTATAGAAGGGCAAGCCCTGAGCTGTGTTTCAGACAAGGTTTGCCATGATCTATAGAGATGTTCAGCTGTCCCCCTAGTGACAGTACCATCTGGCAAGGTTAGAGAGCTTGACAGGGCCATGGGCTGAAGGACTCACTGGTTTCAAGTCCTAACCCAGTGAACTAAGCAGGCACAGAGATCAGGAAGATGATGGACATGTTACAAATATTGAAATTAGTCATTTATAGTCATATCTGAACACAACAAAAAACAATGCAAAATTGAATCAATCTTCTATTTCCAGTAGATATCAAACTGAATTAAAACACTTTATAAAAAGCTGACCATAAGAACTTTTGAAGATGAAGCAGCTCATTAGTGGAATCTACTAATAGCAGCTGGGTCTGGTGCTATGGAGGGTAGGGATAGAGGCAGTCAGGGCTCTTGCTACTAATGGATGTTAAAAAAGGGGGGGGGGTCATATGTGATTTGCTCAAATTACTGCACTTGTGAAATTAGTAAATCCCTAAACAGGTGTGTCAAAGCCACTTTCTATGTTTAAACCTGGCAACCCAATTCCCTTCATAGGCACTACTGCTGACCTGGGCTGAATAAGTCTCTAATAAGAAAGAAAATCTGAATCTAAGACTACAAATGATAATCAGACCTATTCTAAAATTTGTGAAATGTAAATCCTTCCTAAAGGAATTTCTAAATTCATGCTTATGGGGCACAGTGAGTCAGAAATGTCAAACTACAAGTGACAAGTACCTGCAGAAGTGCTTCTTCTGAGACTGTCAGTGCCTGCAAAGACAGGTTGGTTAACTCCCTGGCATTCTTGCAATGAAACTGAAAATCGTGGGTGGTTATCTGCATGTTACAGGGAACTGATTGGACAATACCTTTGTAAAGAAACCCATAAGACCCACTAGAGGAACACAGGCAAATCCATGATGTGGATTCGGGCACTCTCCCTGGGGAAAACAACAGCATCTCCTTGTGTTGTCAGCCCAAAAAGAACAAATACCTGACACTGTAAGTCAGGGAGGAACATGTAGACTCCTGGTGGAAACTATTCCAGCCAGCCTTTCTGAGGTGTGGCCCCGGTGGATACAGAGATCGAGGCTGAAAATGGATCATCTTAGAAAAGTGCACTCATCCTGTATCAAACTTTGCCAGGTAAATCCTACTCTTCAAGACTCTCATTTCTAATCCTGTTCTCCTATCAAATCTGTCTGCTATGTATGACCCCTGACTCACTGTTGGTATGTTATTTTTTTTTTTAAAAGACACCAGGGTTCATGAACACTGACAGGATGGAAGAACAGATGTGTGAACATGTGTCTTCATCCTGAAGATATACATACCACAACAATAATAATAGTAGCTGTCACTTACTGACCTCTCCCTTTGTGCCAGGAACAATACTAAATACTTTATGTATACCAATCTCTTCCATCTCTTCCTATGAGAAAAGTACGACCATTAGCCCCATTTTACAGGTAAGAAAATTGAGAGACAGAGGAACAAAATGGGTAGAACCCTTGCTCTTGACATATAGCTGTCAAATAGTATTACAGGACTAGGTCAAATCTGTCCATTCCCAATCCCATGCATTTAACTAGGATACTACACTCTCCTGCTTCATTGTGTTTAAAATATCTCATTGTCCTAGTTGAGCATTTGTTCTGTGTGTTGTTTTTTTTTTTTTTTTAATTTTTTTTTCAACGTTTATTTATTTTTGGGACAGAGAGAGACAGAGCATGAATGGGGGGAGGGGCAGAGAGAGAGGGAGACACAGAATCGGAAACAGGCTCCAGGCTCTGAGCCATCAGCCCAGAGCCCGACGCGGGGCTCGAACTCCCAGACCGCGAGATCGTGACCTGGCTGAAGTCGGACGCTCAACCGACTGCGCCACCCAGGCGCCCCTGTTCTGTGTGTTTTTGTAGGACTGTAGAATCATACAATCATTTGCCAATTTCTCTATGACTTTATGGCTTACATGGCCCAGGCTCCAGCAACCGCACTTGAATTTAAACTTTCTAGAACAGCACTGGCCAATAGAACTTTCAGCAATGATGAAAATGTTCAAAAAAGCTGTACTGTCCAGTATGGTAGCCACTAGTCACAGGTGGCCATTGAGCACATGAAATGTGACCAGTATGACTGAAGAATGAAGTTTTTAACTTTATTCAACTTTAATTAATTTAAATAACTGCACATGGCTATTGCACATCTCATCTCTAGAGTAAAAAGCATGATGCTCATTTAATTGAAACTATCTCATTTGTTCACTTGCACAGTATTTTTTGAGAACCTACTATACACCAGACTCCATATTAGGCATTATATGGAATTTGTTCACTGACCGAAATAGACATTAGTTTCTGACCAAAAGGGAGAATGAGATAAAAGAGCCAGAGAGTTTGGAAGAAAACAGGAGAAGGTGGCATCATGGAAACTCAGAGAGGAGAAGTTCCTCAAGAGGGGCTGGGAAAAGACAAGATGAAAACAGAAAAATGTAAGAGAGATCTGTCATTACCAAGAAACTGTATATTGCCCCATCAAGGGTAGTTCCAGTGAATTAAAGGGATCAGAAGCCATACTGGAATTGGGGCAATGGATATACTGGGTTGGGGCAAATAGGAGGTAAGAAAATAAAAATGACTTGTGTAGACAACACTCAAGGATCATTGCTAAAAAGGGGAGTAAAGAAATGGAGATGACACCAGAAGGGAAATGCACGGCCCATGCATCATGCATGCTGGGTTCTGTAGGCCATGGGGGATAATCTAATAGAGAAGGACAAATTGACACAGCAGTAAAGGGCAGGAGGTAGCTAATGTCTTGAGAACACAGGAAGGGTAGTAAGATCCAGACAGCAGCGATCACGCCTGGTCTTGGCTGAAAGGAGGGCCACTTTCCCAGGTAAGAGAAGGAGAAAGAAGATGGGTACAGGTGAGGGTGGGTTTCACAGACTTGTTCACTTAGCCCAGCTGAGCCAATCAACCCTGGAGCCTATGGAAGCAATGAGTTGCGTTCAAAGAAAGGTCAGCCTAGCATTCAAACGTAATTGAAAAGCAGTTAAATACTTTCTGCAATCTCAGGAGAAATCCCCAAAGGAAATGCGTCAACAACAAATAATAAAAACAAAATTTCCTAAAATTTCTTCACCTCCCTGTCTCTGTCTCTGCCTCTTGCACTCCCACCTTTACTTTTTCCCGCCACTCCAGAGTCTTCAAAATCTCTTGCTAAAAATATAAATGGAGTGAGATGAAATGATATCTGCTCCTGACTCTAAAATTTTATGATTCTATAAATGATAAACCTGATACTTAAAGCTCCACCTATTCATTTGTGAGAGGCTGAGCAAGGTCTGAGGAATTCTGAAGGTTACTAAAGTTTTTTTTTAATAAAGTGACTCAAGATGCTCCATCATAATGCATGTAACAAAAACTCATAGGGAACACTCCAAAATTGCAAGGGCGGTAGTATGGGGGGAGAACTCGTGGAGAAGGCAGGGGGTGGAGGAGGAGGAGGAGGGACCACAGAAAAGCAGGAAAATCGGGGCCAGCACTGCCAAGCCCTGAGGAGAAATTAGACAAGGATTTGGAGGCATAACATCTGTTCTTCTGTTCCAAGCAGCTTTTGTTTCCAAATTCACCTCCTCTCCCTTCCTTGACTCAGCCAAGCCCTATCTCCCTTTTCTTTGAAATGATAAAAATAGCAGACAACTCACCAAAACAGTGGAAACCACTCTTACACCACATCCCAATTAAGATGGGCACACTTGGGCCTATAGGATGATAATAATACAACCGGGAATTTCTAACTTTTTTTTATTATTATTTTAATTCAAGGGGAAGCAAGGGGAAGAGGTAGAGTAACTTACCTCTTAAGCTGTTTGTTTGAAAATAATACGCAGAAAGGGAAAAACAATCCTCAACTAACAACTGCCTTCCTTGCCATCTGCTTAATCTAAACATTAGCATATCACATATCTGGGTGAACTCAAATTGCACTGGAAAAGGAGTGCTCTGTTCCACTTTTTCAGACCCTTAATGGGGGAGTCAAGTGAGAATTCTCTGTGGGATTATATGGGCTTTATGGGCTTCTAACATATGCATTTAGGGCCACATTTTCAGTCCAGCCTTAACTCATCATACTAGGACTGGAGGCAAAATTGTGCCTGGCTTAATTAGCACAAGTACTAATCAAGTACTAATGAAATTTGCCCACAAGCAGTTCTTCAGACTAGGGCACAAGTAGTGCACACAATTTCCGTATATATCACTTAGCATGTCAGCACAAAAGGAGAGGAGAAATGAACAATTCCTCCCTAAAATTTGCTTCAGGCGAACCACAGGCAAACATCATCTCTACCCAGAAGTAATACATTAGTCTCATCAGTGTAAACTCCGTAAATCCTAAATCTGCAAACTGCATCCCAATTTGCCACATTAGGTTGCAAATTTCTAAAAATATAGAGAATGTTATCAATGAAGACACTTCATTCTCACTGATTTATGAGCTATTTAAGACCAGAATTTGGGAATGAGTGTGATCTGTAATGTACCTTAAAATATATAGGTGGTCTTTCAAGCTAAAATATCAGTTCTTAAGAGGTGTCAGTAATGTTGGAAAAGAGACCTATTTGTTTAAACTCAGAATCATGACAAAAAGGAGTCCCAATTTTATCTCTTCTATCAGTGATGTACCTTTAGTCTTCTTAGTGGGTTTTAAATCTGCTATTAAGATCTGTCCAAGCATAAGAGCTTATTTACAACACAAATATTAATTACACAAAGGAAGATGCCTTCAATCTATCAATTAAATCATACTAATCGGAGATGCAGTAAGTACAATGAAGTAAGTATTTACATAATCAAGCTTCACACATAGGAAACATTTTCGCTCTGGGTATCTCATGGTACTTTGCCAAAAATAAAATTCTGGGTCATCCCTTTTGGGGGGACACAAGAGAAACAGTGATTAATTCTCAGAGCACGGTCCGGTTAAAAAGCCAGGCAGAAAATTAAGTGAGAACTCCAGGAGGGCTCAATGCTGCCTTCTCTTCTGCCCTGCAAACCACACTCCCTCCTCAAAGGGCTGTTACATTTTTCCTGGGAAAGGATCTCACGCTGAAGAAGCGGCAACTTACCCACTTGAACAGGTGCATAGACCAGAGGACCAGTTGTTCTCTTTATGGACTATCGACAAACGTCACTTTAAAAAAAAAAAATGATCATTGGTGAGTGCTCAAAACCATCGAGTTCACACAATGCCTTTATAAAATGAAATTCAGGAAAGAAAAAAAGAAAGTAATCCAGAAGGAAGGTAACTTGGATGCAACCTGTCACCTGCGGTCCAGTGCAGTGAAAGCCTCCCACACAGCTTCCCGATTTGAGGACAACAGATTAATTTTGACATTGACTTCTCTTGCCCTTTCAAAGATGCTGATGTCTGGGTATTACATTATACTTATTTTTCCATTTGTGACTTATCCCTATAGAACAGTGGAAGAGGGAAAAATGGAATTTCTTGTCAGTGAATTTTCTTTTTCTTGATTAAATAAAGGTTTGTGAACTATAAAGAGTGTGCAAATTTAACATGCTGTAAAACAACAAGAAAGATTCATGTGGGCCACAGACATTAACGAAATTCAAGCCTGACGTTCTTCAAAGGAACCAAGGGCCCCATCTGCTGATGTTTAAATGTACTACAGTAGCAAACGGATTAAAAGGAGCACATGAAAAAAGCATTTCTTGAACTAAAATACAAAGAAAGAGCCTTGAAGCTACAGAATCTGAGGAGCAGAAGGTACCTTTAAAAGTCAGAGAAATGGCCCCTCTCACCTTCTTCTGTTTGAAAGCATAACTATATGGAAGTCATATGTAGTTATTTTATTTTTAATTTAATTTAATTTAATTTAGTTTTCTTCTCAGTCCTCAGGTAAGAGGGTATGCTCTTAAGCATACAGCCTTCACAGCCACCATATCTCTCTGAAAGACCTTGAAGCAAACTTTCTTGTTCCTCCAAATGGCGACTCTTGGTTTGAAGTGACTTCGAAGAACTAGAGTCTTAACAATGGGTTCTGACCTACCCCTTTGATGATAAAGAAGACGTTCCAATCACTTCTCAGCCTTATCTTCAACCTGAGATAATTCTGGGCCCTTTCTCTAAAATTTACTTGGTTTATGACCATTGCAGAACTAAGTGGGTAGATAAAGCATAAGAGAAAGACTGCAGATAGTTTAGAATAATGGTGTGTCAAAATTCATGATTTGACCTTTCTTTACCTTGTTCTCTTTGCCTTAAAAATAAGATGGCAGATTGCATGAACTTTAAGTTTCTTTCCTCCCAGCTCTAAAATGCATTGCATTATCCAGAAAGGTAGAAAAGGCATCATAAAATCTTTATATCAACATAGCACATTGCATACATTAGGTGTTCCATAAAAATGTGAATAGCACGTTTTCTGTCAAGAAGTGCTTGTCCTATAATTATCTTCTCTACTTAATTCTGCCATTCTAAGTTTGTTATACCCCTTTTATATTTGGAATATAATAATGCTTGTAGTGGACAATTATTTGGGACAACCCAGACTCCCTTCTCCCTTTATTTAGAAAATTACCTCAGGGCGCCCGGGTGGCTCAGTTGGTTGAGCACCCAACTTTGGCTCAGGTCATGATCTCATGGCTGGTGAGTTCAAGCCCCACATCAGGCTCTGTGCTTACAGCTCAGAGCCTGGAGCCTGCTTCAGATTCTGTGTCTCCCTCTCTCTCTGCCCTTCCCCCATTCATGCTCTGTCTCTTTCTCTCAAAAATAAATAAACATTAAAAAAAAAAAGAAAATTATCTCAATGTCCTCAGAAATAATTATCTGTCTTCCATTATGAATAGTTCTCTTGGGACCATCAGTCAAGATTCTCTGACCCCTCTTAGCTGAGTTGTGGGCACATCAACCAACCTTGGCCAACTCTCTCTAATGTGAGTTTAACTGTTGCATAGAGTAAAATAAGAGGGTGAAAACAATTCATTGGTCCATTCTGGCAGCGTGCTCTGAAATAACTGCTAACTGGTCCCTGTTGCCTCAGCCCCTAGACTCTAGGAGCTGGGCTAGTTGCTGTCCTATTTCCAGGGTGGATTCTCTAGGCTTTCCCTCAGGAAGCTGAAGCATCAGGCTGAGCTACCCTCCAGGCTTCTCCAAAACATTCTTTCCTGCTTAAGTGGTGTGGCAGACATTTTCTGGTTGTATCTCCCACATGCAGTCCCCCTTGCTTCTTCCTAACGGGGCCCTAGACATCCCAGTCATGCATGTGATGTGGAATTGACTGCATTTCTCTCTCTCTCTAGGGATGGATCTTGAATGACTCAAGCTAATTATCACATCCCCTCCCTTTGGCCACAGCAAATGGTACAGAAATGGACATGTAACTGAATTTAGGCCAAATAGAAGACATGTTTTGGGAGGGGATTCTGAGAAAGAGGTTACCTCTATCTTCTGTGGGAATCATCTTAAAACTTGTTCTTTCTCATGGGATGTGAAGCATGCAAACCTCATTGTATCAGTACCAGGATCTACCTTCCCATCACAAGAGAAATTGGTCTTAGGATGAGGCCAACGTTCTGATAACCTTAATGAAAACAAAGAAACCACATCCTTAAAGATATCTGGAACTTGAACTTTTTGATTATATGAAGCAGTAGATTCCCTTTCTTGTCGAAGCCATTTTGATTTAGATTTTCTATTATTTATAATTGAAATCATGCTAAATCATATCCAGAGTCTGTTTCTGTTGGTAAGAACTGAATAACTAATAGATACAGTATTCGATTAGGAATCTGACTTCCCAGGAAGATGAATCTCTGCTTGTTCTTATATGCTATACTTCTATTTAGATCTTTTGATAATATAATTGATTTTGATATTTTAAAATCACACTTGCTTCTTTACATTGTTGACTCCTGTTCAATCTGCAGTTCACTATGACCTGTCTTTTTCTGCCATTCTTACCTAAAGTAAACCAATCATTTATTCTATTCCTTTGGTAGTTCGACTTTTTCCTTCTTTTGTTTATTAACCTCAACGTTTCCCATGTACCTCATTTTCCTAAGTAATTCTTCAATTTATCAAATTCATTTGCAAGCAACAAGCAAAGTTTGCCTTCTAAATTATCTAATAGAGTATACCACAGGGCAGGTATCTGTTCAAAGAATAGTGAAGTGCTTAGTGTCCCAAACTACCCTTTCCTGTTAGTTCAATGAATACCTTCCTACTACATCATCAGGATCAAAAGGAATGGATTTTACTGGAGGTCCAGAAAAATCTTAAGTTCTTGTGGTTCTTAAGTTCATGTGGTTCTCATGACACTAGATGGTGTGGTCATCTGTGACTAGGAGAATCAATCTACATCTCTTTTTGGATGAACTGTTAAGTTCACTCTTTCACACTTGCCCCACCTATTCAACTTCCAACTGTACTTTCTCTCAGTAATATGAAGAAAAACACTGGTTAAAATGCTATTTCTCTCCCTCTTATTCTGAGTCATTTACTTCTTCCATACTTGGTTCCCAGGTACCTCCAACATATCAGCTCCTTCTGTTTCAACTCTCTCCCAACACTCTTCCCCCAGAGCTAGTCTACTTTGTTTCTTTTTTTTTTTAAGTTTATTTATTTATTTTGAGAGGGAGAGAAACCGAGCACATGATCCGGGGAGGGGAACAGAGACAGAGAGAGAGAGAGAGAGAGAGAGAGAGAGAGAGAGAATCCCAAGCAGACTATGTGCTGTCAGTGCAGAGCCCAAGGTGGGGCCCGAACTCACAAACCTTGAGATCATGACCTGAGCCGAAGTCAAGAGCTGGACGCTTAACCAACTGAGCCACCCAAGTGCCTGTAGTCTCCTTTGTTTCTTACCCCTCTCAACTATGACACCACCATCGACCAACTTGGTCAAACAAGCATGGGCTTTTCTCTCTTCCTCACTCACCACATGTTAATTAGTTACCTAGTATACTTGATTGTATTCAAATAATATTTCTGCAATATATGACCTCCTCTTACTCCTACTTCCATTTTCCAGTTGGAATTCTTTAAATCTCTTAACTGAACTATCCTCCTACCTTATGTCTCTGCCTCTAGTCCTGCCATGTTCATATACACCATTTATCTGCTCTCTAGATGATGTATCTAGAATGTAAATGTGATCTTACCAATTCTCTCACATAAGACAATTGTTCCCATTACTTGCACTGTGCGTTCTAAGCAGGTCCTGTCTGCTCTATTCTTACCTCCCACCATTCTGGGCTTAACTATTCCAGTTTCGGGAAGATTAAACTCTGTCTGGTTCAGTCCCTGAAACACATTTCTTCCTGCTCCTATTCCTTACTCATGCTGTGTTCTCTGCCTAGTAAAACTCCCCACTCCTTCTTTACCTGGCTAACTGATGAAACCTACTGACACTGCTTTAAGAGTCATCTTCCCTAAGGGGTATTCTCTGACTACTCTCAGACTTGGTCAAGGGGTCCATTCTGTAACCCTAGGGAATCCTGTGTACCATGACATCCTAGTACTTATAAGGATAAATTTGAAGTAGACATATCAACACAGTGCCTGTTCTATGCCTCCTCCTTCAGCCTTTGATGAACAGACAGTTCGTAGACCTATTCTTATCGTGTGACTTTACCCCCTTGTTGCAGTTGATTAAATCAGGAGTAGGCACACGTGTCAGAGGGAAGCCAGGGTTGCTTTGAAAAACATGAGCTGGACCAATGCTGTCATGTTTATAAGTATTTGGAACCAAGAAATACAAAAACTTAGAAGGAGGCGCAAATTGTGAAAACCCATTATGTAGAGAAAAATCATGACTGGTCCCTAACAAGACAAAATTTTAAGAGAACAGAAACCAGAAAAGAGAGAGAGAAAGAGCAGAAACCACACATAAGCAGAAGGGTAAGAGACAGAAGTAAAGAGACCATAGTAAGGACTCTGAACTCCTGCTGCTGACACCACCAAAATCCCAGAGCCACCTGGATACAGAGCTACCTTCCATTCTCACTTTTCCTGAAATCAGGAGGCTCAGCTTTCCCTGGGTTATTGTGTGCTTATATTCTAATAATAATTAATCTCTATAATAATCTCTCTAACACATGAAGTATGACCTGAATCTTAGTTCTTGTAATAAGTAAAGGATTGCAATTAAAACAGCACTGAATTTTCCTCTTTCCTCATTGGTCTTTACCGCTGGACTGTAAGCTTCCTAAGGGTAAAAGTGCAGATATAGTGTCTGGAGCACAGTAAACACTAAATAGAATTGATATGGAAATCCATGAATGGGGAACCCAATAAGACAAGGCCACAGGGGGCAGGAGATGGGGGTCTGCTGCAAGCTTAGGTTAACCATAAGGAAACTTACATTAAACAATAAGAGAGTATAACCATCTCATCAATGACTTAAAGTTACTTCGTTTTTAACTGATATTTTGCAAAGGAAGTTCTTCCACACTACTGCCTCTCTTGTGAAATATGGGATCTGAAATTTGATGTTATGTACAGTTCTTGATTATGCTTTTATAGATTAATTTAGACAAGGACTTAATGATGACCTACCAAGTGCTTAGCACATGGCTGCTTGCTACGAAAAGTACAAAACAAGAAGTCCTCTTCTCAAGAACCTTGTTTTCAGCATTTGCTCTTTATAAAGCTTCCTTATTACCCAGCTCCTGGATCTTTACAGAGCATTTTGAAACTAATTTAATTACCCTATACCTTGCTCATAATAAAAGCTTCCTTAAAAATAGAGTATTTAAAAAATGCCACAAGTTCCAGCTTCTTGCTCCAGTTAATGTAGTAAAAGCACAGTGAAATATTATCAACAGTAGACTTCATTTTTTTGACTGCTTCAGCCACAATAAAGAGATTATGAAAATTCTAAATGCCTTGCAACTTAAAGCATATAAACTCTATTTTTCAAACTATATGAATAGCTGGAAGAAGCAGCTAAGAGTAAAGGCAAGCAGGGAATTGTAGAATAAAACTTTCATAAAGTCTCTGAGATGTCTAGTGAGGAAGTCTCAGGGCTGACTGTTAGGATGATTTAAAACCTTAAACATCATTTTGTTGACACATAATTCTTTTATATATTTTCAGTATATAAATTGTGAGCTCCTCTAAAGGAAACACAGTTTTTCACAGTGAAAACAAAGAAAAAAGCCTCTAACTCTTATTACATTTTAAGCACTAGATAACTTTGCGAGCGGGTAACCGAGTTTATGAAATCATGTAAGTCAGCATTCTGTGAATCACCGTGGCAGGAAGCATTTTCTGAGCAGACTTTCTATTGACACATAGGTAACCATTTTCACATTTAATATATTTCCTTATGGTTGTTAATGTGCCTCACAAATATGGAAATGTGAAAACCAATAGATTCTGTGGCTACAAATTGGATAGTAACTAATGCAGACAGAGCTCTTTTTTTTTTTTTTTATTTTTTCCCCTTTGGGACCCTCGAAAGTTTTGAGCAAGAAGAGCCAATGGGTTTTTGAAGGAATCCTGTCTTATTCAAGATAGTATTTCCACTAAATATAGTATCAGCAGAGAGGTAGAACTTTTTTCTTTATTAGATTAGGGAGGAAATGATGCTCAATCTACATTTATTGAATGTTTATTGAATAAATAAATAAAATATAGAAGTAGTAGGGAATGGATAGGAGGGTGTAGGGGGAATTGAAGCCAAAAGGCATTTTTTTTTCAGATTTTCTAAAATTTCTTATTCTCAAAGCCTACATAGGTTAGCTACCATCATGGTACTTTGTACTGTGAGAAAAGAACAATTAGTCTTTCCTAAGAGCAGATAAGATTGTTTTGTGAAATCAGATGACCATAACCCTTCATTAATCCATTCATTCATTTATTCAACAAACATTTTCCTAGCTCCTACCATGGCCTAGACACTGTTCTAGGTGCTAGGGATACAGCAGTGAAGGAAACAGTTACTGCCCTCAAGGACCTTACATTCTAATGGGGAAACTAGACAATAAGTAAAGAAACAAATGGCTACATAACTTAATGTTGGTGAATCACGAATGCTATAAAGAAAAATAAATCAGGGGATGGGGACAGACAGGGACGCGAACTCTAATTTTAGATTTAATATGAACATGGAGACCTAAGATAGGGACGAAGTGAAAGAAGAAGCCATGTGAATTTGTGGAATAGCAGTAGGAATAGCAAGTGCAGA
Organism: Herpailurus yagouaroundi; assembly: GCF_014898765.1. NCBI lineage: Eukaryota > Metazoa > Chordata > Mammalia > Carnivora > Felidae > Herpailurus > Herpailurus yagouaroundi. The sequence continues at coordinate 75,299,767 of NW_024412388.1, forward strand.
GGATCTGATCGGATATCAGGAATAGCATGCTCCAGGAAAAGCAGGGAGGCCAGCATGATGGAGGTAGAAAAACAGCAGGAAGCTGGAGTAAGTGAAGCCCTGTAGATCACAATAATATCTTTGGATATTGTGCTAAGTATGTTGAAAAGCCACTGTAAGATATTCAAACTTGTCCTTGTTTAGATAGAATTTAAAATCCTGAGAATGAATAGTCTAGGGTTCAAAATGCATCAAACAGTGCTCACACTATCAGCCTCAGGTTTACGATGCTAATTTTTCAATCAGCTCTCCAAGTATAATCCCAAATTATGCACTTGGGGGAAGGCAGACATCTTTCTTTAACCACAACAGTCAATCGAAGCTTGATCAATAATAAGCTTTTTAAAAAAATACCTGACAGTTTCCCATCAGTAACAGGTGTTTTCAGGAGCTAGTTAAAGGCGAGCAGCAAGAACACACCATCACCCATTTCAGTTCACAGAAGCCCATGATGGGACCAGGCTGTGCTGAAACTTGGCCTTTGGCAGGTCAACTCAGACTGAGAATCCAGGGTAGACATAATACCTAACTTGGAATAATTTTTCAGACTTAGTTCAAGAAAGCATGAATCTGGTGACAAATACGTTTTTTGAAAATAGTGTTTTTATTGCTTTTTCAAGTACATCCTCAATTCAACTATAGCTTTTCTAAATGCAAGTACTTCTTTAATGACTCATTAATAATGACTAACACTCATGTGTATACCAACAATTAAAATGTGCTAAAGCTCTCAAAATGAGATGTTGGCGCCTTTAAAATGGCAACGGTTCTTGTGTTAGTCAGGGTAGGCTAACAGCTGTTAAAAAAAATTCCCAAACCTCAAAGGCCTAATACAGTACAATGTTACTTCTTGCCCTCATGACAGACCAGGTTGGCAGCGAGGGCCTCAGCTTCCTGCCATCATCCAGCAATCAGGCTCCTCGGACCTCATTATTCTGCACTCCTCTGGTTCCTTGGAGTCCTCTTTACTCAACCAATGGCTGGGGAAGTGAAAACACGCGTGAGATTTTCACTCCATTTTATTTCAACATCAAGGCAACCCATTCCTTGATACTCTTCCAACTTCCCTGGTCATTCCTTCTTGGTCTCCTTTGCCGATTTCTCTTCTCATTAACTTCTTAATGCCAAGGGAATGGGGTGGGGAGCTAGGTATCCATCCTGGGGCCTCCTTTCTTCTCTATCTCAAGTTGTTGCTCAGTAGTATAGCCCAGAATCACAGCTTTAGAATGTCTGAATGTTGAAGCCTCCCAAATATACATCTCTATTTGGACTTCTCTTTCCAATCCCCAGACCCATACAGCTACCTGCGTATTCAACATCTCCACTCAGATGTCAAATGGACATATTATATTCAACACATTCAAAGCTGAACTCATGCGCTTCTCCCAAACTCTGCTCCACTTAGAACTTTATTGATGTCAGCTGGTAACTCCTCTGTGCAGCTGCTCAGGCATAACCCTCGCAGTCACTTGGATTCCTCCTCTTTATCTTACATTCGTACTGGCTCTACCTTCAACACATATCCAGAATCCTATGACGTCTCATTTCCCCCACCACTACCACCGGTCTTGGCCACCATCATCCCTTGGCTATATTACTAAAATGGTCTCTAACAGGTTGCTATGATTCCATTTTGACCTTCTGGAGTCTTGCTTAACACAGTAACCAGAGTGATCCTTTTCAAAGTATGTCAGATCATATCATTTGTCTGCCCAAAGCCCTGAAGTGGTTTCTTCTTTCCCATTTCACTCAGAGTAAAAGCCAAAGTCATTACCATGCCTACAAGGCCCATCGCTATGCACAAGGCCTCCTGCTTCTGGTCTATCCTCATCCCACCATTCTCCTCTTTCCTCCCCCTGCTTCCATGTTCTTAGGACATGTCAGATACATTCTTGCCTTAGTGACTTTACCCTGATGAGAATGTTCTTCCCTCTGATATCTACCTGACTAATCCCTTCACTTTCTTCAAGTCTTTGCTCCAAATATACTTTCTCACTAAAGGTAGCCCTGCCCATGTTATGCAATACTGAATCTTGCCTACCTCCCACCTTACCACAGTACTAAGGAACCACCTTACTCATCTATACTCTATTTTCTACACTGCACACATATAGCCTTCTAATATGCCATGAATTTTTTTTTGTATTATGTTTATTATTTATTTTCTGTCTCCCCATCCAAGATTGAACTATTCAAGGGCAGAGATCTTTATTATTTCATTCAAAGGTGATTCCCACATACCTAGATGAATACCTGGTACATAATACTGTTTAATAAATATTTTTTGAATGAATAAATGAAGAGCAAGTATTGTAGTAGAAACAGCAGAAAAACTTTTAAAAATTTTGTCTAGAGGCATCTGGGTGACTCAACCAGTTAAGTAGAGCGTCCAAATCTTGATTTTGGCTGAGCCCAGGGTTGTGAGATCGAGCCCCATGTCAGGCTCTTCACTGAGCTTGGAGACTACTTAAGATCCTCTCTCTCTCCCTCTCTCCTTCTTCCCCCCTCCCCCACTACCACGCACACTCTCTGTCTCTCCAAAACAAAATTTTAGAAAAGTTTTTTTTTTTTTAATTTGGTACCCCTGGTACCTGATCCTCTGCCTTATTAACTTCCGTTTCCTGCTCTAGCCATGTCCAAGGAACTTAGACTCCAGTTCCCATTTGAAGCAGTCCTTGGATACTACCTACTGTATCAGGACTATATAACCTAAGATACCAGGGTACAGGCTCTTAAGTCAGGCATGTCTGGACTCAATTCCTGGCTCCACCATTTAGGGCAAGTCATTCTACTCTTTAGTCCTCAGTTTCCTTAACTATAAAATACCAGTGATAATAGTACTTACTTTACACTGCTTTTTGAGAAATGAATGTGGATAAGTGTGATGACTAGTACTGTTTTCACAGTTTTTGCATTTGATAACTATTCGCTGCTGTTAGCTATTACCTTTAAGGGGACATTCTTAAATGTGCCAAACAGATGGCCCACCCACAATGCTCCTACCTAACCAGGACAAAGACTAACACATGATTCTACAGACTACACCTCTCTCAAACCGTCACACATTGGATTCAGTGCTAGGGAATTCAAGAAAACAGCTTGCATTTACTTTAAATATTTTAATTTTTTTTTTTTTTTTTAGAGAGAGAGAGAGTGCACATGAGCAGGGGAGGGGCAGAGAGAGAGGGAGAGAGAGAATCCCAAGCAGGCTCTGCCTTGTTAGCCCTAAGCCCGATTTGGGGTTTGAATTCACGAACAGTGAGATCATGACCTGAGCCAAAGTCGAATGCTTAACCGACTGAGTCACCCAGGCACCCTAAAAACAGCTTGCATTTCTAAGTAGATTCCATGAAAGTAAATAATCAAATTTATATTAGGTTTAATTATGAAATTTCCAGTATTGTTGGTAATAAAATTAATTGTCAAGTGTTGGTAATTTTATGATCCAACCAATGTTTTCAATTTGTTTAGAACACTGTTTTTCATCATGGCAAGCAAGGGTCGGTTGGGCCTCGCTCTAGTTGTGAACTTGCAAACCGATACAGAAATAATACTGGAGTCATAGAGTTACCTCCTAGAACTTCAGAAAATATGCATTGTTTTCCTCCTCCCTTCTTTTTTTTTTTTTTTTCACTTCTTTCTGGGGCTTGAATCTTGCTCTGTTCTCAAGGGTTTAACTGTCTCTCTTACTTTTTATAAGTCTTCCCCACCTTTCCAAATGTAGTCAGCCTCCCCCATTATCTTCATCAGGGTTCTTCAGAGGAAGAGAACGAACAGGAGATATCCACATCTACATTTATATCTACATCTATAACTGCATCTATATCGAGAGATTTTAAGGAACTGACACATGGAATTGTGAGAGCTAACAAGTCCAAGATCCACAGAGCAAGACAGCAGGCTGAAAGTTCAGGTAGGAGTTGATGTTATAGTGTTAAATACGAATTCTACAGGGCAGGGCAGGCTGGCCGGAAACTCAGGAAGGGTTTCTACGCTACGGTCTTGATAGCAGACTGTGATGGGTTGAATTACGTTCTCTAAGAAGTGAAGTGTTGAAGTCATAACCCACAGTACCTGAAAATGTGACGTGGTTTGGAAATAGGGTCATTACAGATGTAATTAGTTAAGAAGAGGTCATAATGGACTAGGATGGGGCCCTAACCAATATGACCGGTGTCTCTCTATAAAAAAATGCCATGTAAGAAGACAGACACATACACAGAGAGAACACCATGTAAAAACTGGAATCATGCTATATAAGCCAAAGAAGTACCAGAAGCTACCAGAGAGAGAAGTGGGACTAACCCTTCCCTAAAGCTTTCAGAGACAGTATGGCCAACACATGATCTCTGATTTCTAGCCTCCAGACAGTGAGAAAATGGATTTCTATCATTCAGTCACTGGTTTGTAGCACTTTGCTACAGTAGCCCTAACAAACTAATATACCCACCAACCCCAAACTATCTTGGATTCCTACATCTCTTTCTCTTCTAATTTTTAATGAGTCACTATATCTTGTCCACCCTAATATTAAAAACATCTCTCAATTCTGGTGTCTTCTATCCCATTATTTTAGGCCCTTATCACCTCTGACCTTGTATATTAGAACACTACTTAATTGGGTCTCCCTGATTTTCAGCTTTTCTTTCTTCAGCCCATTCTCCAAACATTTTCCAAAGACCCCTTCTTAAAATAGAAATCCAATTGTATTCCACATCTGGTTGGAAACCTCCACTGACTCTCCTTTACTAGCTGCTAATGTTCAATTCTTTAACATGGCACTCGCATCTTTATAATCTAGACCCAACCTTCCTTTTCAGCTTTACAGTTCTGCTTTGCTCCTATATACTCTCTAACCATGCTAAACTTTTTTTTTGGACTATTATCTTCTGTGCCATTGACTGTTCTCACTTCTTCACTCTGGTAAAACTGATCCTTTCTTCTTTGACGTAATGCCTTTTTCAAATGTCTACACTGTCTTTGCCCAATATCATGTTTCTCTTCCCATCCCAAGTTTAAATCAGTCTGGTTGTCAGGGACAGAGGAGAGGTTCAGTGCTATTCAGTAATTCCAAAAATTATGTTCATGGAAGAAGGAAGAGGAGTGTCAAAGAGGGTAGAAGAAAACAAGTTTAAAATAGAATAGAAGATAGTGGAAAAGAACAGGCAGGAGTTCAAGGTTGATCTTTCTTGTAAAACCAGTTTCACAGTGTTTTCAGTCAACTCTTTCTTTTAATTTCGAATTCCTTGGAGATGTGCCTCAAGATGCTTTTGTATAGTCTTGTGTTCAGGACTGTCAGAAAGGCTGCAGTTGTACATTGTGTACAAGGCTCAGTTCCAATAGCCAAAATGCATTGGCTTGTTTAAGTACAATAAATACCTAGGGAAGACAATGCTATATGGAATAAAAGCTGTGGCAATGCAGTCATTAGATTTGCTAAGACTATATGCCTGCCAAATTTTACTACCAGATGCTTAGGAAAGAGAGAAAATTATAATTCCAACTGGTCAGTGGTCAGAAGGTAATATTCAAAACATCCTACCACATGGATAAACAAGAAAATAATTAGAAATCAAATGTTAGAGAATTCTGCAGTGAGCATGAATGTAATCCACAGGATAAACAACACTTGGTTGACATTTGACTGAATAAATTAAAACCCAAAGTAATTTGAATAAAAATTCAAGACATGTATCAGAGAAGTTCAGGACAGGAGACAAAAGATGAAATCTTGCTCTTGCCATTTGAGCTCTATTGGACTTTATGGGTAGGCCTGGAAAAGAAGGTCAAAGGCCTTCTTTTCTTTGTAGTACTATTCTGTAGTACTATGGGGTGAACTTCAATGTAGCAAGGCCATAGCTTGACCCTTGAGAAATCCATTAAGTTGAAATGCATACATTCAAGATAGCACACAGCTAAAATTACCATACTCATAGCAAATAAAAAGTCAATCTGAACCATCAACCTTGTCTCATGTTTCCTTGAAACAAGATTAATAATAACAAACCAGAGACTTTCTACTAGGCTTTCATTACTCTCTGTAAAAGAATGACAATAACCAGTCAAGGTGCCAGATGTCTGCCTGTCACATGCACTAGTGCGCACATGCACTCATACACACACACACACACACACACACACACACACACACACACACACTGTGGTTTTCTCTGGATGATAAGGACTCTAATATTATGAGGCATACAGAATTGACTCAACAGTTGGTTTTATTATTCTACTGCAAATACTCCTTCAACAGAAATGATTCCACAAAACTTCCAAAGAGTTTGAATTTTCATACTTTAGGTTTATAGTAAAGATCATAGCCTGCTATAAATCTGATTCTCCACATTGAAACTGTTCACTCCAGCACACACACACACATACTCAACATAGATTTTTGCTTACAAGAGACTTACAAAATACCTGAGTTGATGGTTATATCACTAGGGTGACCACAAGGCTCACTCAGGGCTACAGTTTGCCTGAAATGAGGTGAGACAGGCAAAACTAGAGCTCTGAGACTTGTGGCCACTTTAGTGATATACTAGGGTGCACTACCCTTGGTATTGAGAGAAAAAATCTAGTGCTGCACTTGGAATTGAGAGAAAAAAAAATCACAGTTACTCAGAATTCTGATCGGTGAGAATACAGGATAAAAGGTTTATTCTGGTGACCAGTCAGGATGCAGCAACTCAATGACTGTACAGAGTGAGCAAGGCCATTGTCTAGTATATCAGATCCATCAAGAAAAATAATTACATCCATATCAATTATTGGTCTATTAGAAATAAAGACCTGGTAGAAGGACACTGTCCAAAGGTGATTGTCTAGTGCTTTAAAAATAAATGTCTTATCTCTGCCTTGGTATTTTCTGTACCATCAAAAGGCCATTATCCCATGACAGTTCCATTCCACAGACATTAACATTAGATACCTATTCTTTCTAAAGGCTCTTCACAATGCTTTGTCTCATTTGGTGGGTTTGCCAAATGTTCTTCACATTTCATTAATAAATTGACCCACACAAATCCCTTAGGACTCTAGGGGAAATTAAGCTTAATTCTTTTTTCTTCTTCTATTCTAATTAATACTGTTAAGAATGAAAAGATGCTATCAATAGATCAATCAAGTCTAGTAAATTAGGCAGCACACTTTAAATGAAATAACAGTGAGTGGAAAAACTCTATTAATAAATATAACATATATAACAACTATCTACCAATAGTTATGCTAAGAGTGTTGTATTTATTTTACACACTAATCCCACAAGACAGGCACTATTTTTCCAGGTTATAGCTGAGGAAACTAAGGCATAGGGGGTTACTAGGTGCTAACATCACAATCTGGCTCTGACTTTAAAGCCTAGGCTTGAAAACATTCTGCTCTATTGCCTTTAGGTAGTATGTTCTAGGAGTGTCTTAAACCCCTGACCTCAAGCAAATTATGTAAGTACCCCATGCCTCAGTTTCCTACTAGTACAAGTGAAAAATAGATCATCTGAACTTCCTAGGTAGTTGGCAAGACTAGAAGTTATATCTTCAGGCTATGATTAACCGTAGTGGGAAAAAGTACAATTATGTCATAAGGAGGAGTAATAGCCCTAAAATTGTACTAGATCATGTTATTTTCTAGCTTTGAGCCTTTCAATTGCTCCAGGTGAATGTCAACTTTACCATTTATAAAAACACAATACAACTCCCATCCTCTGCAGAGTCCTAGGCAGGTCTGTCCCAACAAAGCACCAAAGCCCTGTGGGGAAAGGTCGCTGTGAGCCCTGGCTCCCAAGTTCATTAAACATTCTGCTTCTTCCTAACTTGATCCTTCACTTACTTTCACTTTTTTTCTTAGGAAAATGCAGCTTCATTTTCTGAAGTATATGGGCCTGCAATAACTGGCCCATTGTCTGTGACAACCTCTGCACTGTTCAAACGAGAGAATGGTGTAATTATATACCCCAGAGGGCCTCCACAAATGAGTGTTTGTCAGTAGACCCCAACCAAGAAGAAAGGCAGCTGCTGGTTCATCTCCTCCTTGATTCCGCAAGCACACTCAACAGTCTGAGGGTAAAGGAAAGATTGCCAGACGGTTTACCTTGGGTGGAGGAAGATCCTTTCCTTAAGGCTTTACAAACCAATACAAATCAGTTTTTCCCAGTTTACAGATAACAAGGACAGACCAAGGAAGATTAGGAATCAACAGCACACAGGGGCACCTGGGTGGCTCAGTCGGCTAAGCATTCAGCTCAGGTCATGATCTCATGGTTTGTGAGATGGAACCCTGCCTCACGGAGCTCAGTACTGATGGCCAGAAGCCTGCTTGGGATTCTCTCTCCCTCCTTTTCTCTCTGCTTCTCTCTCTCTCTCCCTCTCTCTCTCTCTCTCTGCTTCTCTCTCTCTCCCTCCCTCCCTCTCTCTCTGAAAATAAACAAACTACACTTAGGAGCTGGAAGGAACCATGAGAACCTATTTGGCCTAATACTGCCTTCTGGAAAGTGAGCGTCAAAACCTTTCAAGACAAGATAGGGAATATAATCTTTTCAAGATGTAGTATTTTATAGAGTTGTTGTCCAACCATGGGGAAAGGGAAGCAAGAGATTAGACTTTATTGAGAAGCTCAGAGGCAGACCAACCTTCCCTTCTCCATTCCCTGCTCCTCTCCAGATAACAGCCTGTGACAGCAAAATGGTCCTTCCCAGGCTGAGGTGGATAGCCATCATGCCAACCTCCCCATGTCCCAGCCACACGTCCTTGAGTGTAGGGTTCAGGTATTTTTTGCAAGTCTGTTTAAATGTGGTGCAAATACTATTCCCTTTCTCTTTTAAAATGTATAATATGAAGATATTTGGTCCACTTTTCAGTATGATTGTATTAAATCTTTTGGACCCAAAAATCTGTTTGTAGAAATACTTAAAATACATACTTTCGGTTATGATGTCAGCAGGAAATTATGTCTTGATTCTGAGGGATGGATTTGCAGGTAGCTCCCGAACTCGCTTGTTGCTCAGCTTGAGGAATCGTACATGATCTGGGTGTGCGTAGAGTGTTGTGAGTATAACGCAATGATGGCAAGAAGGAAACAGGGAATCATATTTAAATAAGATCCATAAAACGCGAGGGTAAATTCCCTCCGTGTGAAGAGTTAATCCCAAATAAAGGGGAGTGAGAAAAGCCTTAGGTTGAGTACTTCCCATGGATGGGAAGAAAAGACAATGAAAAGAGGGAGGAAATCAGGTGGGGAGTGAGGAAGAAACTATTTACTTGTTCATACTTTAACTCCAAGTCCCTTATCCCTGGCTACTTTGCAGGTGAAGTTTTATACAAATTATTTTTGGCATGTGCCCATAAAACTTAAGTGGAAGAAAACTAAACCGTCAAATTGCATTAAAACTCTGATCTGACAATTTAAGACAAAGATATTCAGAGTGAAGGTTGCTTCTCAATCCTTTAATCATCTGTTGTGTCCTGACATTCTAGGGGTCTCAGAAGAGTGCATGACAAATAGTGTTCCATATGTGCAGTTAAAGCTATCCGCGGCAAGGCTGAGTGACAACTGACGCACGCTGGCTCTGAGTGATTAGTATCAACACACCGGAGCCACCTCTTCCATGACCGACATGATGGATAAAGTCATACACAAAAAATGCATCAGCTGGTTTGCCTGTGTGACCCTAAGGTGTCGCGCTGATCACCCTCCTGAGGAAAATGCTCACAGTTCACTCATGGTACAAGTTTATCTGGAGATTTGTGCTCACAATCATTGATTATCTGCCTATAAGTTCTCCAAGCCAGAAGCCAGAGCATTTCCCTTTCCTCCCAACCCCGTCTGTACTGGGGCGCAATTACTGAACTAATACAAATTAACTATCATTTTTTTTTAATTGAAGAGAAAAATGAGCTTCTCAAGGCACCTTACAGGGTCACCCAAAACCAGACACAAATGAGTTTCCTGTGCTTCTGGATTATCTGTGCCCTTCCAAATGCAGAGACATTTGGGAAAGGATACTCCTCAGACAGCTATTGGCACACCTATTATATTGTGCTTGGCTTCCCATAAGACACAAGCAAGTACTCAAATAGGCATTATTTTTATCTAGCCTATACCTGTGCATACCATATACAGCTGAATGATTATGCAGAATACACCATAGATGCTCTGAGAACATTTTGATATTAACAATAAAAGAACGTTGTAAATTGCCCGTCACTCTACGTGAAAATAAGTGCATTTTGGTGCTTGTGAATGGATTCCTATCCTCACGATCTGAGTAATTTATGGATATCTTTTGGTTAAAAGCACTACCACTTTGCTACTGCCGGAGATCTATAAGCACAATGTGTGTATAGTATGCTTGCTCTCTTGAGTTTTGTTTTGAATATTGTGTCATGAAAGGGTAAATTCTTTCCTAGATCAGTACTGGAAATTTATGTGTGTGTGTGTGTGTGTGTGTGTGTGTGTGCGCGCGCGCACGCGTACGCCCTACTGGAGTTTCTACAATATTCTCAAGTGACATGATAAAAATTTTTAAGATTTAAATGCATCCACAATCAGTATAAAAAATTATTCCAAACAAGTTAAAATAGATTCAAGTCCTTACGGGAAAATGTTTTAAAAGAAAGTTGTGCTTTAGTTAATGAGAGCAATGTTTTGCTACAAAAGGAATCATTTTTATGCTTCAACAACCAAATATTTTCTGTTATATGCACATGTGACATGAATGTACAATTTGGGGCGGTTTTTCAGAGTCAAATTCCTAATATTCAGCATTGTTCTGTATCCTACCACACCGCACCCTTTCTTAATCGTACTATATGTAGTTGCTCATATAAATTCTGTAACTGAAAAAGGGAAGGAGGAAATCTAACAGAAAATTTCTTGCCAGATGGAGAAAATTGAAACATTACCCTGTTTCTTTGCCAGCACAGATCCATTTTGACAAGCTGGAAATGATTTATGGGGAAAAAAACGTATTTACACTGGCAGAGATGTTATTAATTGCCATACAATGTTCACATTTTTGCATTGTTTTGTATATGATTACTTACAAGGCTTAAATATACAGTCCAAATATGTGGCTTTTTTTGCATGCTGATTATTATATGACAGACAAACTTACAATACATGGTGCATGCTATAAATTTCGTTTAAACCTCACAGACATCATCACAGCAAAGACATGACAAAACAGCAAACCCACAAGCAGCAATCAGAGAAAACAGGTCATTGTGTGTGTGCGTACACAAACAGCATACACACATGGAGGCAAAAGATCTAAAGGGTTTGATGCACAGTACATAGGAGCTGATGAATAATATAACACTCTCAACACACAAAAATATTACTTTTATTACTTTTCAGAGTAACTGTTGCTACATGAAACTACTGCTAAAGGAAGGCTCCAAAATGTTTGAAAATGAAAATATTAAAGCAATATATAATTTCCAAGTTAGAGAATTTTGCATCATAAAGGGCTACTAGGTGTGCTAACTTCCATAACAGAAGTTTAGAAGGTTTTTTTTTAGCTATTTTATTTCAGATGGTTTAAAAATAATAATATCATTAAAGGGGTATTTTTTCTTCATATACATATGCGGTAATAGGAAAAAGAAAAATTAGGCTATTTAGTGAGAATCAAAGTGACTACAATAAAGACAAGGCAATTTATCATAGGCACTGACCATTAGCTGTCTACCTGCTCATTGCTCTTAAAATACTGTCACTTTTTTGCGCTAATATAGATGGATATATTTATTACCACTTGCAATTCCAGATTTTAATCTCATATTAGAAAGATGTTCTCATATAACAGCTACTTTGTCTGGAATCGTTTACAATATATCTGTGTCCACTGAGGACATTTTAAGATACCCTTATTTCCAGTCGTGGAAATGAATTCCGAAGGTCTCAATTTCAAGGAGTCATATCAGCATTCTTACATAGCTGTCTCCTAGGTTTAATGTTTTAGTAGCACAGCTTCTCCGCAATTAGTTTTATGCTCTTTAAATGTAAATCAGATGTAAGTCTCTATAAACGCTCATTCTCTATAGCGTTTTGCAGAGTGTTCCCATTGTATTAGGTTCCTCTAGTAGGCAAATAATTCCAAATATGAAAAAAAATAATGGTGTGCATGTGCCAAAACTATAATTTAGCTGTTTGTGATTTATCCAACTTCATTTTTGCCTGGGAAAATGGATTCAATGTGTCTACTTGAAATTAGTTCATAAATAAGAGCTTATTGTGAATGATTAATGAGTGTGGTCCTACTTACATAAGATTAATTCCATCCAAGGTCACTCTATCTCACTGAGAATTTGGGCACTTGCCCAGTGACCCTTTGTGGGTGGTCCTCACTTCTCCAAAATGGGACACCCAGCGGGAAGCAGGATCATCCAGCTGCCAAGCATCACGTTCAAACTACTTTCACTTCATCCTTCTCACAACTTCTGTAAGTTTCAATCCCAGAGGAGCTGAGGAGAGACCTGGCTTCAGAGAATTTATTAGCTGCATATCCCTGCATATATAATCACTGGCTCAAAAAGCTTTTATTCAGCATCTACTTCATATCCGGCACTTTGCTAAGCATGATGGGGAGGCAGGAATCATACTACAGATCATTGTTGTTGTTCTAATGAGGCCAATTGCTGATTGCACAGCAGACCCTCATCCTTTTCCTTAGAGACTTTTTGGCATATGTCAATTCAAATGAATAGATCTACAAAGTAATTTTTAAATATGTAGCAAATTTTTAAATATGCATGCTGGTTAATAGAAGATCTAGAAAATGAGGGAATGAGGCTGGAGGGATGAGAAAGAACAACTAGAGTATTGGGTTTTTTTTTTTCCTACCAAGAGAAAGAACACAGTTTTCAGATGGATGGCATTAGAGGGATAGATAATGTAGCATAAAATTAGGAATGACGATGTTGGAGCTTAAAACCTAGCTATACCACTACCAGGAGTGAATTATTTAACACATTCCTTAATCTCTCTAGGCTTTAGCTTCCTCATCTGCAAGATGGGGATGATGACATCTCAAAAAGTTGTCGCAGTGGTTGTCAGTTAAATGCAAAGCATTTGGAACACTGGCTGACGCAGAATAAGCACTCATCAATATGTGCCACTACAATTATCCAGAACACATTTGCTTTCTGCGGAGAAGCTTTTAACCAAGAGAGACTTCAGAGGTAACAAGCTTGCTTAGTAAAGATATCTATATCAAAAGTCTATATGTGTTTGTTTTCATAACTCAACTCCTAAGTCCCTGACATTAGGAACTGTATCTCTTCCTCTCTATATCCCCAGTTACTGACAAAGTGCTGGAACTTACAAGGTGCTTTATCAATTATTTGTTGAACTGAATTGAATTAGTTAAACTTTTAAATACTTTCAAAGTTGAGAGTGATCCCTCAAATGTTCTCTTTCCGATACCTGAGCCAAAAGAGATGTAAAGCCTAACCATCTAAGATTGAGCAAACATAATTCCCAGGAAGGAAAAACTTTCTCTCACCATGAGATGCCTCTTGCAACAGGAGCGGGATCAGTGGAACTCCTGCAGGTGCCCAGTGTCAGAGCAAGGGCACAGGCAAGGTTCTGTGAACACCGATGTAGAAGATGGAAACCAGCAACAGTCACCGCGAAGCAGGAAATATCAGCGTCAGGGGCTGTGGACGGGGATGGGTGTGGGCATTCCAGTAGCATACAGTCACATGATGGGGAGACCTGAAGTGGGCATGGGTCAGGCATGTGTCCACTGGCCTGCCCAGCACGGGAACATTTGAGGGCAACTCCAAAGGAGGGGAAATTGAGGTGAAGAGTAATAGGTAATTCCTTTCTCTCCTCCCAGATGCTGCTATAGGCATGTGACCCAGGCTTGACCTGGAGACAAAGAGGCCAAGGTGGCTGTTGCCAGTAGTTGTGGGTGGATTGTCCACAGATCCAGGAGCAAGTGGCCACTGGCAGCAGCCTCAATAGTAGCTTCCCAAATTGATGATTGTGTGGCATTTTCTATAGAATTTGCTGCCAAGTATCCTTTGGCTTCTGCCTAGTTTTTGAGCCTCATTCTCAAGACTCCCTGGCTATTCTATGAAATCCCTGATATCCTTTCCAATGCTTTCCTTTTTCTGCTTCAGTTAACTGGAGTCAGTTTTCCTTGTTTGCAACCAACAACTCTGATTAGCACAAGAACAGGGCCAGATGCCTATGTGACTGTCACCCAAACTCTTGATTATCCCAGGTCTGGCACCCTGTCAGACTCCCTGGCTGTGTGACCTTGAGCATTCTACTTGATCCCAGGTCCTGGGAATAGTGACAGCAACCATCTCAGAGGGTTTTAATGGGATTAAATTAGATAATGAACATGAAGTACTTAGAAGAATGCACAGCACATAGTACTCAACATAGGTTGCCTATTATCATCGCCTGTCAATAATGAAGCCAGGGTACCAAACGAGACTCAGAAACCTCGTGGCAGTAATTTCATCCTGCTTGTTAACATGCCTCTCTACTATACTTCTCATTAATGGAAATCATATTCGATCATATTTTAATAGCTTCTCTGTAATTTTCTCATGTACCACATGTAAAGGAAAGATTTTTGAAGCATACTTTTATAAACACAGCATCATGTTCACCCATGTTACACAGCTTCATGAAAATGGAAATAGAAGTTGACTTTTGTTTTCTTTCTGCTCTCTCTCTCTTCTATCTCATAATTAGACCGCAGACTCAAATGATACAAGAAACTGGTCTTATGTGTCCTATGTATCCTCACAATGTTAAGCACATAAGAGGTGCTAAATATACACTCACTGATTGATAGCCCAGCAATTAATTTGATTGCAAGAGCCATATGGGCCACTACATGGTATAGTTTGTACCCAACCATCTGAAATTCCTTCTGACCTCAGTCTGGTCCCTGTTAGCTAGGACCAGTGACACAAACCACGAAGTCACCCAGAGATAGAAAGATATGGCTCCTAATGATTGCCTGGCTCAGGAGGAGAGATCTAATTCAGCTTTCTCCCATGAGTCCCTCGTGCTACCTTACCCTGTTAAATAAACCAGAACTAAACTGGCTTTTCCAAGACAGAAGTAGCCAGGGATCATAACAGTTTTCCTAGGCAGGTTCCTGTCCAGTGCTCCACTCATGCATGTTGTGGGCAGCTGTGAGATTTGCTCTTCTGAGCCCCTCAAGAAACACCGGAATGATGAGCTTCAGTATCATTTTTTCTCCTTCGGGAGAACACTGTCACTGATTCCTCTCAGCATACACTTTATTATCGTCCAAGTTCCCAAAGGCACTTGAGAATATGTGATTAAAGGAATTCCCTAATGTCATATATACAATAAATCTAACTCGTTTTATTATCTAGCAAGGTTTTTTGTTTTTTTTTTCCCTCCCTCAATCTAATGCTTCCTGGCTAGAGATGAAGTCACTCAGCAAATATCCCTAACTTGACCTTAGTTTTGATGTTGAATTGAGAGTTTGCAGGTCAAATGCCAAACTGCACACTGGCTACTCCTAGATAACAGTTTGGATAAAAAATCTCTTGTATCTTTTGACTATTCTAGTGTCATCCATGTAAACCGAATTCAGAATTCCCAAGCCTTTAAAGCAGAGCTGGAGTTGAAGGTACTGGTAGTTAAAAAAAGACCTCCCCCTCATTGCTATTCAATGCTTCCATTTCCTGTACCCACTTGTAAGTGGGTAAAGAGCATTTAAAGACCCTCCCTCTCTCCTCCACTGGCCTCCATCTTGCATTCTTCATCAGTTTGGACTGCTATAACAAACTACCATAAGCTGGGGGGCTTATAAACAACAGACACTTATTTGTCACGTTGTGAAGGCTCGAAGTCTGAGATCAGAATGCCAGCACGATCAGAGTCTGCTGGGGCCCTCTTCCAAATTGCTGACTGCCAACTTGTTGTATCCTCTCCTTGTGGAGAGCAAGGAAAGGAAGCAAGCTCTCTCCTGACTATTGTGAGGGCACTAATCCCATTCATAAGAGCTCTACCCTCCTCACCTCATCTCATCTAATCCTTACTACTTCCCAAAGGCTGAAGCTGCTACTAGCTTCTCATTGACAGGCTGGGTAGGGTTTCCACATGTGAATGTTGAGGGGTGGGGGAAGACACAAATATTTATCCCATAATACCTTCTCATTCTCTGACCAATTCACCCTCAAAGCTCTAAGTGGTGGAGGGAGGAAATGATCAGGACAAAAAAAAACATTCCCAGGGCCTGCACATCTCACCCCTGAGCTTTGCATAAGATGATAAACATGATGAAAAAAAGTTCTCAGGCTCAGAGGACCACTTCTCTGGTAGTAATTTGCCATTTTGAGTTAGTTAATTCTATTCCCATGCTTCCACAAGGCCATATGCACCTTTCTGTCAAAGGTGTACCTTCCATTATAATTGTTGTCTGTTGTCTCCTTGCTCACCTCTCCCATGCAAATGAGTGCTCGTTATCAATTGTCATGTCTTCACTGCCTAGGATAGGACCTGAGGAATAATGATTAAGACAGATTGCAAAAACCAATTATAAATTCCCTCAATCTGTATATGCACCACTCACCTCTTTGCAAGGGTATTTTGTTGCTCCTACAATCAAGAGGTGGAATTGCTTTCCCTACTCCTTTGATCGAGGTTGACCTTATATTTGTCCTGCCCAATAGAACGAGGCTAGAATGAGGCTCGAATGTGCTAGTTCAGAGCCAAGGACTCCTGAGGCCATGGAGTGGCTGCTTTTGTTCTCATGAAGTGATGCTGCCACCTTGTGAAGAATCCTGGGCTAGCGTCTTTGAGGTTAAGAAGCCACAGGCAGCAATGATGATGAACCATTATTCCAGCTGTGGCTCCTTTCACCAACCACTTGACAGTGAGAACCAATTGCTAGATAAGTGAGAGAGGCTCTCTGAGGCTATCCAGCCCCTCCTGGGCCGCCATTTATGAAAGCAGCCATATGGGTGGGCCCAAGTGAGACCAATAGACAAACCACCCAGCTGAGCCCAGTCAAACTGCATACCCACAGAGCCATGAGTAAGTAAAACCTTTGTTGTTTTAAGACATTGATTTTTGGCACCTTTTGTTACACAGCAATAGATAAATTATTCTGTGAGTATTCAATATAGGTCTGTTAGACAAATGAATAAATGAATCACTTCATTAGGAAAAGAGTGGGAAGTCTCATCTTACTATTGCAATCCCCTGTCCTCATGGCTGGCCCAGCACATTAGCAGGGTGGTTTAGCACCTGCTTGATGTACCAGCTTTACCTGTACTTGTTCATGGTGATGATCACACAGACCCGAAGGAGCTAATTTCCTACATCACGCCATTCCTGAGAAATTCTAGTAGAGTCTTACGTAGAGGAGTCATTAGAACACTTGCCTTCCAAAATCTGTCACTTTTCAAGCTAGGTGGCTTTGGAGCAATTGTAAATTCCCTGATTAAGGTGAACAAGCATCCTGGTTTGCCTGGGACATTACCAGTTTAGTGCCTATCACTCCCAAAGCAACCCAGTTTAAACAAGGAAGTATATGATCACTCTCTTTGAGCCTCAGCTCATTGTAAATGACAAATAATGTTAAACAGGAATACTCACAGGATTGTTTTCAGAACTAAAGAAAATAACACATGTGTAAGTAAAAAGCTCTGTGCTGACAGCATGGAGCCTGCTTGGGATTCTCTCTCTCCCTCTCTCTCTGCCCCTCTCTCATTCATTCTCTCTCTCTCTCTCAAAATAAATAAATAAACATTTTAAAATGTTACTTTTTGTGGTAGATGACAAATATTGGGTCAGTACAAAAAGTTATTTTTCTAGTGTTTTATTTACTTTTGAGAGAGAGGTGGGGGAGCAGGAGAGAGAGAGAGAGAGGGAGAGAGAGAATCCCAAGCAGGCTCCACACTTAGTGTGAAGCCCAGCATAGGGCTCAATCCCACAAACTGCAAGATCATAACCTGAGCTAAAATCAAGAGTTGGATGTTTAACCAACCGAGCCACCCAGGAGCCCAAAATAATTATTTTTAAAAATTGTTTAAAAAATGTTATTAGAAATAAGAGAATCATGTGGAAGTGTAGCACATTACAGCCCTGGGGTTTTAAGGTATAAAAAAGTAAATTTTAGGGGAATGTTGCATGAGGGGCAAGGAGACCACTGGCGTGTTCAGGTGGCACGAAAGAAGTAGCTAAAAGGAGGGGGTGTGCAGAGGCAGGATAGAGGCAGGAAAAGAGTGGTCTCTAAATTATATGCAAGATGATCTCTAAATTATATGCAAGTCCTTACTTAAGGAAGTCATGTAGGCACTGGGTCAATGAAGGGAGGCCCACAGCAATGAGACCTCTCAAGTAGCTGTTAGTTTAGAACAAGGCCTAAAAACAAAAGGGAAAAGAGCCTCAAAAATTGACTTTTTTCTTATGCTGACAGGGCTAGCCCAGCCTTCTCCATTTTCATCTGGAAGAAGCTATGTTTTAGGTCTAATTCATGAGCAAAAACACTAATGTCCTCCCATTACCCATTGATGGGTACTTTATACTTGTTTTACTGTTGCTTAATAAATAAATTAGAACATAGCTAAACTTGTTCAACAGCCAGTCATTAGTGCAGTTAGATCTACTGTTCAGAAAACTGAAGGGCTATTGACTCTGCTCAGTTTAATGAAGGAAAATGAGTCACTGGAGATCTGGGCAGGAATGACTCATAGCTACACCAGCAGCCTTCTCTCCATTGTAAACTACTTTCCATCATTGGTAGTCAGCAAGAAGCTAAAAGAATGTTGATGTTTCTTTCCTGAATGGTTAACTGCCTGAGTTCAGACAGACAGAAACTGTGAATAACAGGAAGTCAACATTTCTATCGTAAGGGACCAATTACATAAAAAGTTAAAGGCAGTCAGATTTCTCATTAGCCTTTCAGAAATTAAGTGTGGTGCTGTCTTTAGAGGAGTCAGGAGACCATGTCATAGGAGAATCTCCGGATAACAGGAGTCTATCTAATATAGTAATGATCAGAAAGGAGGAATCCTCTCAAAAATCAACCCACCATATACTGAATTCTACTCTAGCATAATGCTACAACAAAGTTCTGAAGTAGTTTTTTGGCTTGTCACGAGAGCAGCTTCTCTTTTCTGTGCCTCAGTCTTAGAAGAGAGATGGTATTGATTCAGTTATATATGTTATTAATTGGAAAATGAGGAAATTTGTCATTCTTCACACATAGAAGCAATGATCAGTTATAAACAGTGGGATTCTATAAGCTAAAGCTATGGGAAGAGGTGGATTCCTATGAAGAAGGATGGTGGCCTCCAGAGGTACAGGATGATCTCTAAATTATATGCAAGTCCTTACTTAAGGAAACAACAACAACAAAAAATTCTGCTTAGAAACACTCAGACCCCAGACTGTTCTCAGAGTGTGGATATTTATAGGCTTGGAAATGGAATTAAGATAAGTTTCCTTGGGCAATACCACATCTCTATTACTCTTGGCTTCCTGCTGATCTCCATGTTACTGAGACCATCTTGGGAAATGTTTGGAACTCAGATTAGAATTTAATGTTCAAAGAATGATGTATAACCAAATGATAGATAAATGCAGTAAAACTATCTCAAACTTTTCCTGAAGAGAGAACCTTCTATAACATACCTCAAACTTCAGAAATGTGGAGCTGATACGATGGTAAGCAAGACAGACGTGGCCCTTGTACTCAAGATGCTCATGGTGTAGGAGGGGTACCAGCACACAGACAGCTATTACACACAAAAGTGAGAATCTGGATAGAAATTGCACAAGGTGCTGTGGGAGTACATAGCAAGAGCCCTTACCCAGATTTCAGGAGTCAGGTGAATCTTCCTGTGTAAGGGTTCTCCAGAGAAACAAAGCCAACAAGATATATGTACATGTACACCAAAAAGAAAGACCAGGAGACACTTTGTAAAGATTGACTCATATGATTTTGTAGGCTTGAAGAGTCCAAAATCTGATGGGGTAAGCCCACAGTGGGGAGACTCAGGTAAGAGTTGCCTTCTCCTGGCAGAATTGCTTCTCCCTCGGGGGAGATCAGTCTTTGTTCTAGTAAGGACTTCAGTTGACTGAATGAGGAATATACACATAGGGTCATTTCCTTTGCTCAGAATCCGCTACTTTAAATGTGTATCTCCTCTAAATAAACACCTTCAGGGGCGCCTGGGTGGCGCAGTCGGTTAAGCGTCCGACTTCAGCCAGGTCACGATCTCGCGGTCCGTGAGTTCGAGCCCCGCGTCGGGCTCTGGGCTAATGGCTCAGAGCCTGGAGCCTGTTTCCGATTCTGTGTCTCCCTCTCTCTCTGCCCCTCCCCCGTTCATGCTCTGTCTCTCTCTGTCCCAAAAAAAATAAATAAACGTTGAAAAAAAAAATTAAATAAATAAATAAAAAAATAAACAAACAAACAAACACCTTCACAGTAACATCCAGAAAAATGCTTGACCAAATATCTGGATGCCTTAGCCCAACCAGGTTGGCACATGAAATTATTTATTTATACAATTTAATTAATATGTATTAATATTTGTCTCCTCACTAAACCCATCAAGAAGCTGCTCCCCATCCCCCCTCCCCCCAGCCCCTGGCAACTATTAGTCTACATTCTATCTCTATGGGTTTATCTCTTTGAGATATTTCATGTAAATGGAACTATAAAATATGTGGCCTTTTACATCTGGCTTCTTTCACTTAGTATAATGTTTTCAAAGTTCATCCATGTTGAAACATGTATTAGTACTTCATTACTTTTTCTTATTGAATACTATTCCATTGTATGAATATACCACATTTTTCTTAGTCATTCATCACTTGATGAGCATTTGGGTTGTTCCCACCTCTTAGATATTGTGAAGAGTCCTTATATTGACATTTGTGTACAGGTATTTGTCTGGGTCCCACTTTTAATTCTTTTGGGTCTATTTCTAGAAGGTGAATTGATGGGTAATATGGTAATCCTGTATTTAACCTTCTCAGGAACAACCAAACTGTTTTCCATAATTGTTGTACCTTTTCACATTCCTACCAGCAAGATATGAACATTCTAATTATTCTGTATCTTCATCAGCACTTGATATCTTCCATTTTTTTAATTAATTAATTAATTAATTTATTTATTTATTTATTTACTTATTTTTATTTTGGAGAGAGACAGAGACAGCATGAGTGGGGGAGGGACAGAAAGAAAGGGAGTCAGAGAATCCCAAGGAGACTCCACACTGTCAGCACAGAGCCTGATGCAGGGCTTGAACTCATGAAACCGTGAGATCATGACCTGAGCTGAAACCAAGAGTTGGACACTTAACCGACTGACCCACCCAGGTACCCCAATCCATTTTTAAAAATTATACCCATCCTAGTGGGTATGAAGTATTACCTCATTGTGGCTTCGGTTTACATTTCCCTAATGACTAACGGTGTTGAGTACCTTTTCATGTGTTTGCTGGCCATTTTTATATTTTCTTTGGAGAAATGTCTATTTAAGTCTTCTGCACATTTTTTAACCAGGTTGTTTATCTTTTTGTTGTTGAGTTGTAAGAGTTCCCTTTATATTGTGAATGATGGACTCTTATCAGATATATGGTCACAAATACTTTCTCCCATTCTGTCACATTTGTTTTTGCCAAATGTCTCCAGGACCTACCACAAGACTGGGCAACAAATATGTGTTGAATGAATAGAAGGAAGGCTAAAATATGTGAGGAGTCTGTGGAAGGTTTAAAATAACAAACTCAAAGGTATTATCAAGTGCTAATCATAGCCTGAGACTGTGTTTATCTGAAAGTTACAACAAAGGAACTGAGCTTAATAGGCCAGACATAGGTTGAATTTACTAGTGTGCTCTGATTGACTTTAAATGTTTCTAGGAATAACCTTGTGATAATGTAGAATTATAACAGAGATATGTGAACATTATAATACATTAAGACTGGAACCTCAGGTAGAATTGATAAGGACCAGCATGCCATAATGAAGGTTTTTTCTTTGGTTTAGTTTAGTATTGCTGGCATGACAGTAGTAATATTGCCTTGCTCTTGATCACAGAATGCTTTTTCATTTTCAAAGTGCTTTTCAATCATTAATTAATATTCACAATGTAACTTTTTTAAATCTTTCATTGCATTCCGATTCATACTGGCATAAAATTGTTAAGATTCAGGAAATAGACACACAGAATAGTCCCTTCTTTTCTGTAAGTAGTGGGAAACAAATACATTTGATTTTATCACCAGTTAATATCTATTTTTAATCTTTTCATTTCCTAAGAGCTATTCCATCTAGACTCAAACTACTGAGGTCAACAAGAGAAATTGTAGAGAAAAGTGAAAATAGACCAGAGAATTAAATGTTCTCTGTATCCAAACTCTACTTTTGGAAGACACATGGATTTAGGAAAGACTTTTTAATAATATGGAGAAAAAGGTAATAAAGATCAGTAGTTAAGAGGAAAAGAACAACCTGAAAGACATACCTATAAAAGGAAAAGACAGTTAAACTGGTTTAAGGTTCTAAGAGATATCCCCATATTTTTAAAGCGAAAGCAGAAACTTTGTGTTATGGGGCACCTGGGTGGCTCAGTCAGTTAAGTGTCTGACTTCGGCGCAAGTCATGATCTCACAGTTCGTGAGTTCCAAGCCCTGAGTTGGGCTCTGTGCTGACAGCTTCAGATTTTGCGTTTCCCTCTCCCTCTCTCTCTCTCTCCCTCTCTCTCTCTCTCTCTCTCTCTCTCTGCCCGTCCCCAGCTCATGCTTGGTCTCTGTCTCTCTTAAAAATATACATAATGAATGAATGAATGAATGAACAAATGAAACTGTGTTATGGACTGAATTCTGTTCCCCAAAACTCATATGTTGAAGTCCTAGTACTTCATATGTTCATATGAACATATGAAATTCATATATTGAATGCCCCTAGTACTTCAAAATGTAACTACATTTGGAGGTAGAGCCTTTAAATGGGTAATTAGGTAAAACAAGGTCATATGGGCCCTAATCCAACATGACTGGTGTTCTTTTAGGAAGAGGAAATTAGGACACAGGCATAGAGGGAAAACCATGTGAAGACACAGAAAGAAGACACCCATCTACAATTCAAGGAGAGAGGCTTGCAGTGGAACCAACCTTGCTGATGCCTTGATTTTGGATTTCTAGCCTCCAGAATTGTGAGGAAGTAAGTTTCTATTATCTAAGTCTATGGTGCTTTGTGATGGTAGCCCTAGCAAACTAGTATGCTTTTCACATAGCATTAAAATTCCTTTATTATTACAACAAGAATCCTTTCCAAAGATATCCCAGTGACATCCACAACAAGTCCTCCAAGTAAAAGTTTTTTCCAGGTTGGCTGATGTAATCAACCGTTGATTTATTTTTCTGACTTCACTAAACCCTCAAATTAGATCCAAGCTAGGATTTTCATAGAAAGAATAAATCAAGAATTGGATTAGTTTAAGCCCATTGGATTTTCAGAAACAATTTTAACTAATAGTCAAGTGCCTTAAAAAAAATAATAGTGTTTTCCCTCATTTTGTTCCCATTTATGAAGGTTCTCATGACTATGAGAAGCAGAAGGTCACAGATGTCTTTAATGGGCATTTCTGTACATTGTTAAAAGAATACATATGTATGTTGTCTTATACTATACGAAGTACTAATAATTCATTCTCGCTTTGATCTTCACAACAATACTGAGATAAATCAAGGCAGATGATGTACTTTTTTTTTTTGTACTCATTAAAAAAAAGTAAAACTCACAGAAAGAAAATTACTTCCCCCAAAGTCACACAGCTAGTAGGATCACTGTAGAAGAGACTCAGCTATGTGCTGACCAAACCACTTTTATTTTCATAAAGTTGGCAAACCATGGCTCACTGGTCAAATGACCACCACCTCTTTTGGGAAATAAATTTTGTTAGAAGACGAGTCACATCCATTCATTTGCATATTGTTAGGAATTGCTTTTATCCTACACTGGCAGAAATGAGTAATTAAAACAGAGATTATATGGTCCACAAAGCCTAAAATATTTACTATCTGGCCTTTCCACAGAAAAAGTGTGCTGATCCATGTCCTAGACATACAACTAAACTACATTTCCCTACAACTTCTGTGGCAATTCAGGAATTCTCTCTTCCTTCCTCTGGGGTTGAATGCAAAGGATCTAATTGAGGTTTCCAAGGCTTTAGGGAAAGACACAGTCCCTAGATAAGAGAGAGAACAGAGTGGCATAGAACAGATCCGCACTACAACACAACATTGTTCTAGGACCTGCATGAGAAACAGAATTTAACTGTATTAAGCCACTAAGGGTTTAGGAGTTTCCACAGCATGTAATTTACCATGTCTAAGAGAATAGAACTTGGTTTGTTTTATTCTAAATCCAGAACTGTTTCTCTTCTTGAACTGTGAAGATGGTAAGGAATAAAAAGGAAGAATGAGCCATGAACAAGGTCCAGCGCTCAGGATGACATCGCTCGGACTCCTGCACACAGTTGCCCGAGAGCAGAAGTGGCTGGTGGGTTTCATCTCTTGCCATTCCGACAGTGGACTGCACTTATTGACAAAGATTTTGAGGCCACCTCCAGGCTCCAAGGAAGCAGTGGTACGCAATGCCTACCATGGACTCAGGAGTGCAAAGAGATAAGACAATCAGGGATTTTGCCATGCACACCTCTGAGAGACACCTGAATGATCAGGAAGCATTTGTTACGTGTAAGAATATGAAAGGGACAGATTTCAATCTGAGCCACATAGTCTAATACGCTGCTATTAATTAACACAAATAGAAGCCTATGCTAAACACCAATTTTAAATGATTTGGTATGGGGCAGGAGGAGGGAAGGGGAGCTGTTTAACTCAGCAAATTAAAAAATAAAAATTGGAAAAGATCACATAAAGTGATTTTCACCATTTAAGATGTAGTGGGCCTCATACTGGAGGTTTGGCTACACTACATGTCTCTTTCGTGGAAAATAACAAAGTACATTTCAGGTCACATGGTTCACCCAAGTCACTTATTTGCCACATAGACAGAGACTTCTCTCAGTCATCTTCCCTCATAAAAAAGGAGGGATGACGATGAGGGAGAAGAGAAGAGGGGGCTTATTTACTTTCCCAAGCTTTTCTGCATTTAGTTGGCAGAGTCTTGGAAGGGAGATTCTCGTGGAAAAAAAAATCCATTTGATCTGGAACAAAGCAATTAAGAAAAAGAAAAACAAATTATCTTTATGTCTTCTGCAACTTGGAGTTATTGCTCAAACAAACCACGGATCTCAGAACTCTTGCTCATCTTCTGTGTTTTCTCCAGCTTCCTTCCCCAGTGAATGCAGAAATCCTCAGAAATATGGTCTTCTCTGAAGTTTCATTATGTGTCTTTCATGAGTGTTTACTTTTAAGGCAATTATAGTAAATAGAAATGAGGTGGCAATATGCTATTATCACCCGACCCTCTTTTCCCTTATTTTGGTAACACCATTGTGGGTCATTCTCTCCTTGATGAAAAATTTTCCATCCTGTTTTCCAGCGTATTATTTTTATGTATTTGCCAGGTTGCTTACAGGCACTGCAGCACCAGCGAAAGGTTTGTGAACCATTCGGTAAGTGGTTCCTGCTCGAATGAATTACCTAGCTTTCATGAACAGCCAGGCAGAAGCAAAGCAGGCAGGAAAATAATGAATACATTTGTACCATGGCACTCTCCCCAGCTATGAGCTTCTCACAACCATACAATTTCCCCACGAGGAAAGACAAGATTGCACTGTCATTAGAATAGGTAATCATTAGATTTATCTTTGATATAATTTGTAGCATCTTAAACATTTCTATGTAGCCTCATTACTGCCAGGAGTCCTCTTTAACTGAGATGATAAGTAAATAAAGTAGAAATTACACACCAACAAGAACCTGGAATATGTTGTTTTAGTGTATGTCTGAGAGCTCCCTTCAGCAAACCTAATCTGCACAGCAGTTACCATTATTTCTACCTCAATGAGCATCTCCTAATTGCTGTGTTATTGCTTGTGAAGAAAATATATTATTAAAGTCCACAACTCATGACTTGTTGCACATCTACCCATGAAAAAACTTTCATTTCATCAGCTTTTAATCAGTTTCAAATGGGATGATCAGCAGAGGAGGTTCCCCCCTCCTCCTGAATATCTGTTCATTACCATTTCCTAATGTCAATGTACCCTTCTCACAGTCAGGATGCATTCATAATTTATTCAGAGACCTGAAGATTTTATTAAACCAAATCTCTTTAACTCTCCATGAATTGGCTCAAGATGATTTTGGTGGCTTTTTGTAATGAACCACAATTAAAAACTTAAAAGTCTCAGAACCCCCTTTTAGTTGTTCATGTTTTATGCTCTACTGTTGGTCTGCTGCCACATAACGATCCACAGAGCATTACAATTTTGTATTAATATTATCTTTACAAATATAATATTGCTCAGTGGAGGATGAGGTTTGCAAAGGGTTCTTGTTTCATAGGTATGTGTTAGGTGGTTGTTGGAAATTTTAGGTGATATTTGAAGCTGACATCTTTGTCTCTGGGTTAGTCACCTAAATTATCAAGACCCATGTTCTTCCTTTCCTGGAGGATATTCTAGAATAAGTTAATCATACCAACTGGCTTTCAATCAATGTGAAATCACAACAGCCTTATGATCTCTGAATGAATTTAAGCAGAATAATAAATTTGAAAAATAGAATGGATTTCATTATTTAATGACCAATTATGCCTTCCTTAATGATTCAAAATAATACAGATCAAGGGCCATAAGCATATATCAATCAATAATATGGCCAATAGTATATATCCTTGCAGAAGTAGTAAATTAGTGTGTTATTGTTCACTTATGTGGGGCGGGGGGACTTGGAAGAATGATCATCAACACTCAGTAAATCCTCCCAACATACATAATTCCAATACGTATTTGATTTTTCTAGGACCCTTAAGATATCAAAATGACAGGGGTCAGAATTCAGATAAGTTTTAAATATTGAGAAGAGTTGAGAAGCAGAGGTAAAGGGTTTATTGATTAAACACTCTGCTTTAGGAAGGACACACAAGAAGTGGTAAAAGATTAGGCTGGCATTCAGCTAGAGAACCATATTAGCTGAATCAACCAGTACAGTTATCCCAGTAAGTTATTAAATCTTATCTCAAAGGCCTCAAATGTACAGATTTGTCCTATTATCCTTAAGATTCCAGGTCAGTCTAGGGGCGCCTGGGTGGCTCGATTGGTTAAGCATCCAGCTCTTGATTTCGGCTCAGGTCATGATCTCACAGTTGTGAGATGGAGCCCACGTAGGACTTGGTGCTGCAAGTGCACCTGCATAAGATCCTGCATAAGATCTCTTTCTCGGGACGCCTGGGTGGGTAGTCAGCTGAGTGTCTGACTTCGGCTCAGGTCATGATCTCATGATTCATGGGTTCGAGTGCCGTGTCAGGCTCTGTGCTGACAATGTGGAGCCTGCTCTGGATTCTCTGTCTCCCTCTCTCTCTGCCTCTCCCCTGCTCATGCTCTCTATCTCTCTCAAAACAATAAATAAAAATTTAAAAAATAATTTAAGAAAAGATTCTCTCTCTCTTTCCCCCACCACAACCACCTGTAACACTCCCATGTCCATCAAGAGTCTAGTCAACCCTGTAACTACAAATGTCAGATTGGCTCTATTCTAAAAAAAAGTAGGCTTTTTAAAAGTAATACCAGCCATTGGGGTGCCTGGGTGGCTCAGCTGGTTAAGTGGCTGACTCTTGACTTTGGCTCAGGTCATGATCTCATGGTTCCTAAGTTCAAGTCCCATATCAAGCTCTTTATTGACAGCACAGAGCCTGCTTGGGATTCTCTCTCTCTCTCTCTCTCTCTCTCTCTCTCTCCCCCTCTTGGTCTGCCCCTCCCCCACTCAAGTGTGTGTGTGTGTGTGTGTGTGTGTGTGTGTGCACGCGCACGCGTGTGTGTGTGTGTCTGTGTGTGCACGCACATGCATGCTTTCTAAATAAATAAACTTAAAAAACAAAAACACCATCCTGTTGGGAAGAAGACCACTCTAGGCCAGAGTGGAAGACCACTCTAGGCAAGGGAGGAAGATCCTATAGAATTTGTTTCATGAAGCTTTGCCTTCAGCTTTTTGCAAATTCCACAACAAGAAACAAACATAAGAGCTCTGCCTCTGAATTTTCCACAAAGACAGTATTAAATATATTATCTCTGCTAGTAGAGTATATGGTTAAGAGGATCAGATCTATAATCATACCACCCAGATTCAAATTCTGACTCCATCATGTACCACTTGGATGACTTCTTGCAATATTTTGCTTCAGGTTCCTTATCCGTAATGGACACAATCATACTTCCTATCTTCTGGACTTGTGGAAATTAACAGAATAATTGCATATGAAGGAAGCCCTTAGAACAATTAGTAAGAAGTGCTCAATAAATGTTAGTTATTATTCACCCAATGGACAGATACTTAATGGGTGCCCACTATATTTAGATATTCTATAGGACTGGAGATTTAGCAGTGTAGTGAGAAAAACTGACTAAAATTTCTGCCTTTTGGGGGCCCATTTCAGTCAATAGACAAATAAGTAAAATATATAGTATGAAAATGATATTCTACCAAATGGTTTAAGTGCTATAGAAAAATATTAAGGCAGTAGGAATATAAGGAACACTGAAGTTATACTCTTACATGCAGAAAGAGGAGAACTCATTAAGAGGGTGACATCTGAGGGCAGACTTAAAGGAGATAAAGGAGTGGGCCAAAGAGATATCTGAGGGAAGACTGGTTTGTGCAGAAGAAATAGCCAGTAAAAAATCTCTGATGCAGAGCATGCCTGATGTGCTCTAGAAATAGCACAATAAATATTAGCTGCTAGTGTTTGGGATATATTTGCATTCCTAAACTTCTTTAAGAGTAGATACCATGTCTATTATTTCTTTTCATCTATCATGAGGCTTGGTTCAGTACTGGGTGGAAAGTAGAAGGGTGTTTCTTATAATAAGTTGCTGACTCTCTGCATCAGAATGACACCACTTGTAAAAAAACAAAAAACAAAAAAACAAAAATAAAATAAAATAAAATAAAGTAGTCCCCATCTCAGATCTACAGAATCTTTGACGTTGGATCCCTGGGATCTGCATTCAGATCTTACCAGTAAACGCATGCTGGTCTGATTGATTTCTTTTTATTTCTATACAGATCCACAGATCCATGCATCTGCATTACTCTAGCCCTGCCCTGCTTCTGCCCTACAGATGGATGAACTTGGAATCTACTTTGGAGAGAGATGCAGTATTTGATAAAAGCCAGAAAGCATGCTGGCATACATTTACATTGGATGAAGTACCAATTCCACTTAGCTATAGCATGAAATGCTTCTTTTATTTGCATGGGAGATCAACCATATAAGGCATAATAACTTCTTTCAAAAGTTCATTGCTAGTCCCTTACTAGCTTCTCCCAGCAGGGATGGCTGGCAGCTCTTCTTGCAGTAAGTGGAAAGCCATAGTCTGTCAAAGCATCAAGCACTAATGAAATAAACAAAAACTTTCCTTACCTGAGGCAGGTGCGAAAGCCTGCTACTCTAAGTGCCCCCACTGGACACAATTTAGACTTGCTTTCAAATGCTAAAAAACAAATAGGTTCTCCTAAGTGCAATTAAAGCTCAGCCACACATTGAATCTATTGATATTGATGGAGTTATTTTGATTCCAAGGCTCTTAAGAGTTGTTCCTGAGAACATCCCATAATTTGGTAATTATTATCTTATGCTAATATATGACAAGGAATGTTAAAAACATTCATGAGCTTCCTAGTCTTTTTTTAATAATCTTGAATCAATACTGACTATTTCTCCAAAGGACAAAGTAGTTGCGTGCTGTTATAGCGCAGTATGATTTGATTCAAATGATTAAATATACCGTTTTAATAAGATGTATTTCCATATTAAGAATACTTTATACCCCTCCTGTTCCACAGCTCCCCTTCCTTACTCTGGAATAAAAGCCAAATTCCCAGCCCATGCCAATTATTTTACTATTCCTTTTGACTTAAAGATTGTATTGAAGAGGTTTTGTTCTATTGTGTTATTTGAGCCATACTCACAAATATCTCCAGTTCTTATCATCAAAAATTTACACTGTGGGCAAATGAAATTTCTACGGCAGGATGACAGAGGATACTATTAATCAGTGTTCCAGGGCAACAGGCTTATCCCAGGGCCATCCCCAGCAAACCAGGAAGTTTAGTCATCGTGTCTACAGGCATCCTTTTAGACTTAAAGAAATAAACATAAAAATTTGTGGGGTCAGGAATGTTCTCAACAACATTGCGCATAATATCTCTTCTAGAAGCTGATTAATATGCATCCCATGCCCACATAACTTAGATTATTAGCAGAGAGAACAAAAGGCTAGCAATCTTCAGCCAGGAAAGGAGAGTTGAGAATGTGGGACAGGAGGGGTGCCTGGGTGGCTCAATCAGTTAAACATCCAACTTCAGCCCAGATCATGATTTCAGATGCTGGAGCCTGCTTCGGATTCTGTGTCTCCCTCTCTCTCTCTGTCCCTCCCCTGTTTGTGCGCTCTATCTCTCTCTCTCTCAAAAATAAATCAACATTAAAAAAAATTAGAATGTGTGACAGGACATCACCAACTAGGGCAATATGGTAGAAGAAAACTGACAACTGAGGAGCATATAGTCCTTAGGCTCCTAAGCCTAAAGAAGGATGTTTAAGAAGATGCTGAGAAACAGTGGCCCATGAAAAAGATAGAAGAGGATATTTAAGATAGGCCTGACCTATTGTCTTTTCCCCTAATGTGGAAGAATTCAGGATGCTGTGCACAATATTCAAGCCCCTGAAGTTCCTCCCACCTAGCCCTTCACCTTTCTCCATCATCTCTCCCTATTTGAACTCTTCATTCTCTCTTGGGTCCCCAAAACCTAAGTGATTGCAACAGGCACGTTGCTCAAACTGGAATATGGCAAATAGCTTTGCTCCCAGATCCATAAAAGGCCACTAAGCAGAATGCACCTCATAATCATTCTCGACAGCAACTAATGATTTATTATTATTGATCAATGTGATAAAAGCTACTTGTTTGTGATTTTTTTTAATGTTTACTTATTTATTTTGAGAGAGGAAGAGAGCACGAGTGGGGGAGGGGCAGAGAAAAATAGAGAGGGAGAATCCTAAGCTGGCTCTCGGCTATCAGTGCAGAGCCCTTATGGCACTCGACCCCACAGACCATGAGATCATTACCTGAGCTGAAATCAGAAGTCGGATGCTCAACCAACTGACCCACCCAGGTGCCCCATTGGTGATTTCTGACCATGTCCCAAACCAGGGTCATGCCAACTTTCATTGTCCATGCCACTTAGTGGTAGAGATTGAAAATTACACTGTGTCATGGCAATGAATCATCATTTAGCTGATGAATTCTTTGTTACACATGGCTGCTTTGAGTTTACTTAACATCAGAGGCAACTTTGATATGAAAACATTACTAAAATATACAAGAATGTAATCTTCATAAGATAAGTTAGATGAGCCTGTTGTGCTCATCTAACACAAAGCCTGGCACTTAGTAGATGCTTACTAAGTATTTGATGATTGATTGGTAGAGAGAAAGACTTTCAAGAAACCATACAACCCAATAAATTATAAATTTATGGGAACACAGATGAGGGAAAAGTAATTTTACTTATGAGGAATTAGAAGAAGATACAGAGAACTAACATTTGAGCTGTATCATAAAGGATAACCAGAAATTTAATAGAATAGAAAAATAAAACAGGAGACAAACATTTTCAATAGAACAGGAGAAATAAGAATAAAGATGTGGAAGTGCATTGGCTTTTGATAAAACAGTCAGAATAGTGAACATTTTGGGTAATGATATAACTCTAGAAGAATAATAGGCTAAGATTAGGTTTTGCAAGATCTTGTAAACATGCTAAGAAATTAGGACTTAATCTTATAAGAAATGACAGTGCAGAAAGGAGAAGGGTCCCTCAGACACAGCTATTACACTTTTAAACATTTCTCCTTAAGATTAAATAGACAAGTGTGTAAAGACATTTGTTCAGGAATGTTTATCACAAAATTTATTACAATATTTGAAATTCTAAGTAACATAAATGGCCATTAAAGAAGGTTGAAAATTAAAGGAATGATAGCCCGCCCATAAAATGTAACCACTAAAAATGATGATGATGATCTTTATTTATTGATATGGAAAAAATAGCTACACTATATTAAGGGGAAAAAGGAGGCTACAAAATATGCAGAGCATGATCTCATTTTTGTTTTGTTCTATTTTGTGCTAGGTGATAAATGCATAGAAAAGATTCTGGAAGGATATATACCAAAATGTTAGCAATGGTTATTTCTGGGTAGTGTGATTATAGAAAATTTTTATTTCTTTGGTTTATATATGTAGAGTTTATATAGATGTACGCTATATACATATATCTATATTGTCTATTTTTTACAACGTGCATGTATTATTTTTATCATCAGAAAAAAATAATATATTTTTAAAGAAGTTCATTTTATTGATAACTTTATTTACCATATGAGATTACTTCATTTTTCTCTTTGTTCCTGTGTCTCTGATTCTCTCTGTTAGGTCATAAATATCTAAATCTATCTTTCATGGTCATCTTCACCCTGGCTGGGAACACTTGAGGGCAATTTACTTAATTGTTCCTAAGTGCCTGAATAGTGTTGCAAGAAGTTTGGCAAGAAAATAGTATTCAACTTTCAGAATAATAATCACATTATGAAATTACAGGTCCAACTGAAACCTGGTAAGAGTATTGAATGAAGAAAAGTAGTCACTAAAATCTATAAGACATTGTAAAGACACAGGAAGGAAAGCAGAAGGCAGTCCAAATGAGGGCATAATTGAGTTCAATGACCATGGTGGGAAAGAAACCTTCACATTTTAACAATGGTTGTATAAAACTGCGATAATTGCAGACTGCAGTCAGAAAATGAGGAGATCAGATCTGTCAGAGAGCATTAAACATCAACTCTTCAGGGACCAATTAGAATCTATACCAAGACAAAAGTAAATTCAAGCCATAAACTGAGTCTATCCTGGTTCTCCTAGAGCTCACATGCAAAAGACCAAAGAGTTCTGATGGCATAGGTGAAATACATAGAGCATGGCAAGAGATCACAAAAACATATCTTTCTCAAACTTAAAAAACATGAATGATAAGCTGGGAAGATGAGTGTATGAAATTCTCACTCAGAAAGAAGCAGAAAAGAAAGCAAGATGTTTAGGGAATTCCTTACCCACACTTGAATTATTTTTAAATGAGATGGTGTATATAACACCTACTTTATTATGATTAACAATATTTACTTAATAAAAAGGCACTTGTAGTTCACTACTATATCCTTAGTGACTAGAATAATGCTGGGAACATAGTAGATGCTCAGTAGATGTTTATATTATGAATTTTCCATTAATGAATTTTAGAAGGAAAATATGTGATTGATTTAGGCAAATAATAAATCTGAGAACTCAGGGTGCCTGGGTGGCTTAGTCGATTGAGCATCTCACTTAGGCTCAAGTCATGACCTCATGGTTCGTGGGTTTGAGCCCTGCGGTGGGCTCTGAGGTGACAGCTCAGAGCCTGGAGCCTGCTTCAGATTCTGTATCTCTGTCTCTGCCCCTCGCCTGCTTGCACTCTTTCTCTCTCTCCCTCTCTCTCTCAAAAAATAAACACTTAAAATAATAATAATAATAAATCTGAGAACTTAAAAATAATGATTCTGGTGAAATATATTAAATTCTTGATAATAAAGACATGAAGTATGAATAATTGAAAAGTCACTTACTTGTTGCTGAAACATAATGATCTCAAAGGCCACTTTAGTATTGTATAATGATGGGTAGGTAGAATGGAGTTGCAAAGTCTGGGACTGAAAATCAAGTGTTTGAATCCTGGGTCACCACTTAACTCTGTGACTTTGAATGAGTAAATTATTTACCTCATCTTTAAAATGAGGATGATAATATCTGCCCTATGCAGATATGGGCATTTTGATATTCAAACTAAATCACACGTATTTATACTGTAAATTGTTAAAATTCTAAATAAGAGATCTTTTGGTCTTAGAGGATTTGGGGGGCAACTTTTCCTCCATTATATTAGGTTCAACAAAGGCCTTGAAAATTGGGTGGTGGAAAAAAACAAATGGTTATCTTCCATTAAGAGCATTACAATCATTATCTCTTTACTACAAAACATAAACAGTATCCTAATTTTAGGGATGAAGAACTGATGTTTAGAGAGGGCTGTACAACCTGTAACTGGTGAAGTGATTAATTCAGTATTAAAATGCATTCCTTTGCTGTGTACTGCTGTGACAAATTACCACAGAGTTGCTTAAAACAGAAATTTATTCTCTCACAGTTTTGGAGGCTAGAAATCTAAAATCAGGGGTCAGCAGAGTTAGTTCCTTCTAGAAGCTCTGAGGCAGAATCTGTTCCAAGCTTCTCTCCTACTTTCTGGTAGTTACCAGAAATCTGTAGTATCCCTTGCCTTGTAGACATGTCACTCCAATCTCTGCCTCTATTTTCACATGGCATTTCTCCCATGTCTTTATCATCTTCCCAAAAAGACACAAGTCATATTGGATTAAGTACACCTATACCAGTCTGACCTCGTCTTAATGAATTACATCTGCAACAACCTATTCCTAAATAAGATCACATTTTGAGGTACTGGGGGTTAGGACTTTAACATGCCTTTCTGAGGAGACTCAACCCACAACAAATGGGTATCCTCAAAACTTCAGGTTATTGAAAATTAATCAAATTAACCACGTTATTAAATGGGTAATTTTATAGGTTGAGTCACAAGAAGAGGAAAATTTATAGCAGTCCAAACTTCTGTCAGTAGCCATCAGTCAGCAAAAGTATTTAAAATCTAATAGAGGCAAGGTTAGAAGAAAATTACAATTTTAAAAAGCACCCAGTACAGCTCCTAACTGTATTAATTCTATGTAAAAAGTACCTCAAAAAAAAAAAAAAAAAAGCCTGTAAAGTTACTAGCCTACTGTTGTATTCAGATAAACAGTTTAATTACCATGTAAGACGGGACTCTAACCCCATACGTCTACCCACATGCAAATCATCCTGAAGATTACTTTCCAGAGAATTGAAATCTGGAGGAGAGAAGCCCCTCATTCTGTCATCAATGTGTGTTGATTTCAGTGAAGCATAAAGGCACCCAAGCACAGAAAGGTAGGTGGTAGGAGTAGAAGGCTTGTCATTACCCAGCAGTATAGATTGTGTTATTGTGTCTGACCCTGAGTTCTGCATGGTCAACCACCTCTGCATTGAGTACCCAGGGGATAATTCATCATAAATGAAAATGTTCTTGGTAAAGGTGGGGGAGGAGTCAGTGGTCATGGCTAGAGCCGGGATTTATGACATTATAATAAGTTAATTAACTGCTGTACTCATTGCTTCTTAAAGAATGAGAATAGCATCTAAATGAACATGCTTATTAGGAAAGATATCTTAAGGCATACCAAATGCTTGTTAGGGAAGATGTCTTAAGATGAATTAAAATACAGAGTTTTATGAGGTCTGGGTCTACACATTAGTCATAAGAACTAGAGAATTATAGGCTAATGATGTCATAAAGATCTGATTGGGCTACATTTGTGAGCATGTGCTGAAATGGCCAGTTCAGGAAGATCAAGGCAGCCCTACCAGGAATAAGTGAATTTTATTACAAAATAACCAGTATACATGGATACTTGGCAAGATTCTGAAACTCGTGAACACGAGGTTAATAAATGGGGAGAAAAATCTTGATGCACTGTTTTGAGTCATTTCAATACAGACATAAGAAATCATTTTCAAAAAGAAGATTATTTAAAAATATTTTGTAAAAACAATTATACACAAAAAAGCAAGGGGAAAATGTTCCGAGAATGTATGCTGCTGTAGGCCACTGAAAATCTAATCAAGAGAAAAGGATAAAAATTTCACAAAGTTTTTAAATGAAAAGTGGAACATAACAGAAGATTTAGAGTCTAATGTGGTTGTATATTCATAAATTTCAAAATATCAAGGAATTTAATGCATTATGTGAACTAAAATATACAAAAATTAACACAACGGTTAAAAATTAAAATGAGCTGAGAAAGTTATCCATAAGCCACATCTGAGCCTCTAGAAAAGGAATTCGGGCTCATAATAGATGTACTAGTAAATTCTCTCAAACTTTTAAGGAACAGATCTTTGCCACATTACATTATCTGTTTCAGAGAATAGAAAAAGATTAAAAGTAATTCAGATAATTCTAAGAAGAAACATATCCTAATTTTTGCATTTCTAATATATTCCAGGAAAAAAAATGTAGCTGAATATCACTTAATAAAGATAACAAAAGACCCAAATAAAATGCTACCAATAGAAATTAATAATATAGTTAAAGAGTTTATTATAGAAATCTATTAATAGTCTAAAATTAGGAAATCTATTAATATATAACATTAATAGATTTAAATTCAAGCCAAAATATAAAAGATAACCATCTTAATAGTAGTATACTATCTTTAACATATCTTTAAGACATCTAATTCAAACCATCAGCCAACATTTTATTTGACAGTGAAAATAACAGAATAATTCTCAATGAGATATGATTAAAATACAGATATGTCAAATTGTTATTATTTAATATTAATATAACTAATGATAACACTATCTGACATTTATTGAGTTCTTATGTTATGCCAGTAACTGGTTAAAAGATATACATGTTATTTATTTAACATTATTTCAAAAGTTCTTAAGACACAAAACACAAAACTACAAGCGTTAGAAAGAGACAAAATGTGATTATATACAGTTGACTGGCTTTTAGAGCATAAAAATAGAAAAAAATAAAATGAAAAGCTATTAGAATTCATTAAAGTTTGTTATAACAGCCAGACAAGAGATAAATATTTTCATATACCAAATAACAATGTAATAGGAAAACATGTAAATCAAAAAGAGAGCCCATTTATAATCACAAAGTAAAATTTAAATTAAGAAAAAATAATGTCTTATATGACAATAAATGCAATACTTCATTGAAAGATAAAAAAGTAAGAAAAAAAACTGAATAAAAGAAAAGCCTAACATATTCCTAAGTGGGAAACCTTAATTTTTATGAAATAAAAGTTTTGCTCAAAATGTTTAGTGCATTTATTAAAATTTTATTTCCAATCCAAATGGAGTTTTTTTTCTGGAGTTTAACCAACTGATTCTAAAATCAATTTGAAAATATGGATAGAAGAGTAATAATTGTTGTAAAGACAGATCAATGTTGTTTATTTATTTTAGTTTGACT
Organism: Herpailurus yagouaroundi; assembly: GCF_014898765.1. Lineage (NCBI taxonomy): Eukaryota > Metazoa > Chordata > Mammalia > Carnivora > Felidae > Herpailurus > Herpailurus yagouaroundi. The sequence goes on from NW_024412388.1 coordinate 75,337,200, forward strand.
TCAAGTTTTTATTTAAATTCTAGTTAGTTAATGTATATGGTAAAATTGGTTTCAGGTGAAGAATTTAGTGATTTACCACTTACATATAACATCTAGTGCTCATTACAATAAGTGCCCTCCTTAATACCCATCATCCATTTGACCCATTCCCCCACCAACCTCCCTTCATCAACCCTGTCTCTTCTCTATAGTTAAGAGTCTCTTACGGTTTGCTGCCCTTTCTCTCTTTTTTTTCCCCTCTTCCCTTATGTTCACATGTTTTGTTTAAATTTCACATATAAGTGAAATCATAGGGTATTTGTCTTTCTCTGACTGACTTATTTCACTTAGAATGATATACTCTAGCTTCATCGACATCATTGCAAATGGAAAGATATCATTCATTTTGATAGCTGAGTAATATATATATATTCATATCTATATAATATTATATATATAATTATATATATATATATATATATATATATATATATCCATAATCTGGCTATTGTCGAAATGCTCCAATAAACATTAGGATGCATGTGCCCCTTTGAATCAGTATTTTTTTATCCTTTGCGTAAATACTTAGTAGTGTAACTGCTGGACAATAGAGTAGTTCTATTTTTTACATTTTGAGGAACCTCTATGTTGTTTTCCAGAGTGGCTGCACCAGTTTGCATTCCCAACAACAGTATAAGAGGGTTCCCCTTACTTTACATCCTCGCCAATATGTGTTATTTTCTGTGTTGTTAATTTTAGCCATGACAAGTGTGATGTGGTATCTCATTGTGGTTTTGACTTATATGAGTGATTATGAGTGATGTTGAGCATCTTTTCTGGAGGACAGAGATTAATTTTAACAAAATATTAAAACACATAAAACTAAAGAAATTAGAACGTATCAGTAAGTATAAGAAAATACAGATCAGTAGGAAAGAATAGGTCAGTAAAAATACACCTCATTATACATACACATTCAGTATTTGAGTAGACCTGTATGACATAGCAGAGGAAAGGTAAAATTTTAACCAAAAATAATCATAACTTATCTACAAGAGGAATATAACATTTAATTTATTTTAAGCCTATAATGAGAGAAGGAATTTGTAAACTGAAAGTCAGTTGGAAGACAGAAAAGTAGAGGGGAGGGAAGGAAAAGGCAATGGAAGACTTTTATAAATTGAAATAATTGTTTAAAAAAACATTTATTAATGTCTTAATGGGGGTCATGAGATCCAGCCCCGAGTCTGGCTCCACAATGGGTGTTAAGCCTGCTTAAGATTCTCACTTTCTGTCTGCCCTTTCCCCACTCATGCTTGATCTCACTCTCACTCTCTCTCTTTCTCTCTTTCTCTGTCTAGAAAGAAAGAAAGAAAGAAAGAAAGAAAGAAAGAAAGAAAATTAGAACTACAACAAAGTGAAAGAACATACTACCTAAAAACTATACCAGAAAAATAAAGAGCAGGATTAAAAGATAAGTTAAGGAAAATACTTGTGGAGAATGCACAAAGAGATGATGTCTTGGGGGTTCCAGTTCAAGATGGTGATGTAGGAAAACTCTGAACTCATCTCCTCCACGGAAGACACCAAATCACACTTATTAATAAAATAATTGCTCCTGAAGAAGAACTGAGGGCTGACTGAACAGCTACAGAACTACCCAAGACAGAGAGAGTGGCAAGAGAACAGCAAGAGAGAGACAGACAAAGTACCAGGGAAGCCCCACCCTCAAGAATGTCAGTGGAGAGGGGACAGATCCCTCTGTCCTTGGGCACAGAAGAAAGCTGTGGTTTAAAAGAGCAACTAGCATATAAAAGAAACACCAGAACTCTGACAAATGGCAGAGGAGACACAGGTAAGTTCTCCTGGTCAGGATTGGAGAATGACACAGTTTACATTGCCACCACCTCAAAAGCATAGACTGGAACAGTGTTCAGACACCATGGCAGGCAGGTCAGATTGTCACAGAGGGCTTGCAACCTCAGCAAGACCACACCAGCCACCCTGTGGTACTGGGGCACAGAAAACGAGCCATGGTTTTATGTTTGTTTGTTTTTTTAATTTTTACTGTCTTATTTTATTTTTTTTTTTACTTTTTAAAATTTGTCTTGTCTTTTTTACTTTTATTTTTCTCTTTTCTCTTTCTTCATTTTCCTTTTGTCTCTTTTTCTTTTTTTATTTTTTCTTTCTCCTTTTATTTTACTATTTTTTTTATTTTTTTTCTTTTGTTATTATTAGCTTTTAAAAATTCTCTCTGTAAAATGCCATGGCTTAAAGGACTAGCATATACGGCCACTTCTCCAGTCAAGCAGCAAAACTCACCAAGCACACACAGTCTGCATAGGAAACCATACACAGGCCCCCTCCTTCAACTTTAGAAGTAGCCATTTTGCCTAATCCATAGAAACAAACAGAGAAAGTCAAGCAAAATGAGGAGACAGAGGAATGTGCTCCAAAAGAAAGAGCAAGAAAAAAGCACATAATGTAAAAGTAAAATAATAAAGTAAAATAATGAAATGAGAGAGATAAACAATATACTTGATAAAGAACTAAAATCATGATCATAAAGATACTCACAGCATTGGAAAAAAGAATGAAGAACTTAGTGAGAACTTTAACAAAGAGATAGACAATATTAAAAAGAACCAAGGGTGAAGAATACAATAACTGAAATTAAAAAAAAAAAAAAACACTAGAAGGAATCCACGGTATTAGAGAATGCAGAAAAATGTATCAGCAGTCTTGAAGATAGTAATAGAAAACACACAAGCTAAACAGCAAAAAGAGAAAATAACTTTTAAAAATGAGGATAGATTAGGAGGTCTCTTGGACAACATCAAGGAAACAAACATTTGCATTATAGGGGTCCCAGAAAAAGAGAAAGATGTAGAAAACTTATTTGAAAAAATAATAACTGAAAACCTCTCTAACCTAGGGAGGGAAATAGACCTCCAAGTCCAAGAAGCACAGACAGTTCCAGACAACATGAACCCAAAGAGGTCCACACCATGGCACGTGATAATTAAAATGTCAAAGGTTAAAGATAAAGAGAGGATCGTAAAGGCAGTAAGAGAGAAACAAAAGTTACCTACAAATTGAGAACCTATAGGACTATGAGTTGATTTTTCACAGAAACTTTACAGGCCAGAAGGGAGTGGCATGATATATACAAAGTGCTGAAAGGAAAAAAGCTTCAATAAAGAATACTTTACCTGGCAAGGTTGCCATTCAGATTTGGAGGAGAGATAAAGAGCTTTCGAGAGAAATAAAAGATAAAAGAGTTTATTACCACTAAAACAGCTTTACAAGAAATGTTAAAGGAACTTATTTCAATGGAAAAGAAATGGCCATGATTAGACACAAGAAAAATATGACTAAAAATATATAAAATATGAGAACATATACATAAAATGTGGAGAAGGGAGTAAAAAGGGAAGAGAAGAGGAAAAAGTCTTTTTTCTTTTTCTGTTTTTTTTAAGAATGTGTTTGAACTTAAATGACCATCAAATTTATATGTGCTGCTATTTACTTAAAATGTTATATATGAACCTCATGGTAACCACAGATCCAAAATCTATGACAGACACACAAAAAATAAAAAGAAAAAAAGCAAAAAAAAAAAAAATCCACTACAGATACTCATCAATCACAAATACAGACAAGAGAAGAAGAAAGGAACAAGCAAGAACTACAAAACCAGAAAACAAATTATATACACTATAAAACCAGAAATAAATCACACACACACACACACACACACACACACACACACACACTGGAAAAAAAACCACATACACATGAGGACTAAAGAACATGACATTAAACAACCAATGGGTCAATGAGTCAATCAAAGAAAAAATAAAAAAAAATACATGGAGACAAATGAAAATGAAAACACAATGATCCCAAATCTCTGGGACATAGTGAAAGCAGTTCTAAAAGGGAAGTATATAGCAATACAGGCCCACCTCAAGAAACAAGAAAAAATTAAGTAGACAATCTAACCTTATTCTTAAAATAAGAAGAAAAAGAACAAACAAAACCCAAGGTGAGTAGAAAAATGAAATAATAAAAGTAAGAGGAGAAATAAATGACATAGAGACTAAAAAGACAATAGAAAAAAAAAAACAGTGATGGGGCACCTGGGTGGCACAGTCGGTTAAGCATCCGACTTCAGCCAGGTCACGATCTCGAGGTCCGGGAGTTCGAGCCCCGCGTCAGGCTCTGGGCTGATGGCTCGGAGCCTGGAGCCTGTTTCTGATTCTGTGTCTCCCTCTCTCTCTGCCCCTCCCCCGTTCATGCTCTGTCTCTCTCTGTCCCAAAAATAAATAAAAAAACGTTGAAAAAAAATTAAAAAAAAAAAAAGAAAGAAAGAAAAATAGTGAAACAAAGAGCTAGTTCTTTGGAAAGATAAACAAAATTGACAAAGCCTTAGCCAGTCTCAACAAGAAAAATAAGAGAGAGGACAAAAAAAATCAGAAATAAAAGAAAAGTAACGATTTGGTGTCACAGAAATACAAAAAAATTTAAGAGTATACTATGAAAAACTATATGCCAACAAACTGGAAAACCAAGAAGAAATGGATACATTCCTAGAAATATACAATCTTTCAAAATAGAACCAGAAGAAATAGATAATCTGAAGAGACTGATTACAAGTAACAAAATTGAATTGGTAATCAAAAAACTACCAAAAAATGGAAGTTCTGGACCAGATGGATTCATGAATGAATTCTACCAGACATTTAAAGAAGAGTTAATACCTATTCTCCTCAAACTATTCCAAAAAGTAGAAGAGGAAAGAAAGCTTCCAAATATATTCTATGAGGCCAGCATTACCCGGATACCAGACAAAGATATCAGGAAAGAGAGAGAGAGAGAGAGAGAGAGAACTACAGGCCAATATTCCTGAAGAACATAGATGCAAAAATCCTCAAAAAAATATTAGCAAACCACATGAAACAACACATTAAAAAGATCATTCACCATGATCAGGTGGAAGTTATTCCTGGGATGCAAGTATGGTTCAATATTCACAAATCAAAGTCATATACCACATCAACAAAATGAAGGATAAAATCATATAATCATCCTAATAGGTGCAGAAAAAACATTTGACAAATTTCAACATGCACTCATGGTAAAAACTCTCAATATAATGGGGTTAGAGGGAACATGCCTCAATGTAATGAAGTACATATATAAAAAAACCTACAGCTAACATCACCCTCAATGATGAAAAACTGAGAACTTGCCCCCTAAGGTCAGGAATAAGACAAGGATGCCTACTCTTGGCATTTTTATTCAACATAGTACTAGAAGTCCTAGCCACAGCAATCAGACAAGAAAAAGGAATGAGACATCCATTTTGGTAAAGCAGAAGTTAGACTGTCACTATTCACAGACAGCATGATACTACACATAGAAAATCCTGAAAATTCCACCAAAAAAAATACTAAAAGTAATAAAATAATTCAGTAAAGGGACAGGATACAAAATTAATATCTCAAAATTGACAGCATTCTTATATACTACCAAAAAGGTCACAGAAAGAAAAATTTTTTAAAAATAACATCATCTAAAATTGCACCAAAAAATGAATAAATAAAATACCTAAGAATAAACTTAACCAAAGAAGTGAAAGACCTGTACTCTGAAAACTATGAAACACTGATGAAAAAAATTGAAGATGACACAAACAAAATGGAAAAATATTCTATGTTCATGGATTAAATAATTAATATTATAAAAATGTTCATATTACTCAAAGCAATTTACTAATTCAGCACAATCCTGATCAACACACCAACAGCATTTTTCACAAAACTAGAACAAATAATACTAAAATTTGTATGGAACCACAAAAGACCCCAAAAAGCTAAAGAAATCCTGAAAAAGAAGAACAAAGCTGGAGGTATTGCAATTCCAAATTTCAAAATATATTACAAAGCTCTAGTGACCAAAACTGTTCCATACAACTGGCACAAAAATAGATACATAGATCAATAGAACAGGGTAGAGGCTCCATAAATAAACCCACACTTATATCATCAATTAATCTATGACAAAGGAGGCAAGAATATACAATGGGAAAAAAGGCAGTTTTTTCAATAAATGGTATTACATGTAAACAAATGAAACTGGACTCCTTTCTAACACCATACACAAAAATAAGTTCAAAATCAATTAAAGATTAAAGACCTAAGTGTGAGTCCAGAAACCATAAAAATCCCAGAAGACAACACAGGCAGTAATTTCTCTGACATTAGCCATTCATCATGATGTCTCATGACATCAACATTTTTTTTTAATTTTTTTTTTCCCAACTTTTTTTTTTTTTTTAGTTTATTTTTGGGACAGAGAGAGACAGAGCATGAACGGGGGAGGGGCAGAGAGAGAGGGAGACACAGAATCGGAAACAGGCTCCAGGCTCTGAGCCATCAGCCCAGAGCCCGACGCGGGGCTCGAACCCACGGACCGCAAGATGGTGACCTGGCTGAAGTCGGACGCTCAACCGACTGCGCCACCCAGGCGCCCCGACATGAACATTTTTATAGATACATCTTCCAAGTCAAGGAAAACAAAAGCAAAAATAAACTATTGGGACCATGTCAAAATAAAAACTTTTGCACAGCAAAAAAACCATCAACGTAACAAAAAGACAACCTACTGAATGGGAGAAGATATTTGCAAATGATACATTTGATAAGGGATTAATATCTAAAATATGTAAAAAAAAAAAAAAAACTCATACAACTCAGCACCAAAAAAAAAAGTACAAAACAATCCAATTAAAAAATGGACAGAGGATCTTAATAGACATTTTTCCAAAGAAGACATACAGATGCCAAACAGACACATGAAAAGATGCTCAACATCACTAATCATCAGGGAAATGCAAATAAAAACCACAATGAGATATCCTTTCTCACCTGTCAGAATGGCTGAAATCAAGAAGACAAAAAACAAGTGTTGGCCAGGACATAGAGAAAAAGGAACCCTTGTGCAGTGTTGGTGGAAATGTAAATTGTGCAGCTACTGTGGAAAATAGTATGGAGTTTCTTCAAAAAATTAAAACTAGAAATACCATATGATTCAATAGTTCCATTATTGGGTATTTATCCATGGAAAATGAAAACACTAACTGAAAAAGATATATGCTCCCCATGTTTATTGCAGCATTATTTACAATAGCCAAGACATGAAAGCAACCTAAGTGTCCATCAACAGAGAATGGATAAGGGAAATCTGGTATATACACAGAATGGAATATCACACAGCCATAAAAAGGGATGAGATCATGACATTTGAGATAACATGGATGGACCTAGAAGGTATTATGCTACATGAAATAAGTCAGAATGAGAAAGGCAAATACCATATGATTCCACTCATAAATGAAATCTTTAAAAAATGAATAAACAAATAAAAAACAGAATCAGAACTATAAATACAGAGAACAAACTGATGGTTGCCAGAGGGGAGAGGCATGGGGCGGGGGTGGGAAAAAATGGATAAAAAAGGGAGGGAGACACGGGCCTCCAGTTTTGAATGAGCAAAGGAATAAAAAAGCAGGAATAAAAAGCAGAGCATAAGGAATATATTTGATGGTACTATAATAGCAATGCAATGGGACAGATGGTGGCTGCACTTGTAGGGAACATAGCAGAATGTATAAACTTGTCAAATCACTAAGTTGTACACCTGAAACCAATGTAACATTGTGTGTCAACTATGCTCAAAAACAAAACCAAAGCAGAGATTGATACACATCCCCTATGTTAGATAGGAGCCATACTGATGAGGTTAAACTCAAAAGCTGAAAGGGCCCAGGTAGAGAGTCATGGAGACAGGTAAAGGGGTCAACCATGCATAAAGACCACATCTACAGCCAATGGGAGATGGCAGCCCAGGTTTTGGGGGGTAGGGGAGCATTCTAGTAGAGAGCTCTCATGCTGGCATGTGGGCCAGTATTGCTAGATCTGCTCTATGTAGGAGAAACTGAAAATTCACATCTTTTTTTAATGCTGGCCAAGTCGTTCCATAATGTGCTGACAATACAAAGCAAGCACAATGCCATATAATCTACCAGTTTACAGTCCTAACTGGCATGAACAGACAATTAGTTAATGAGGAAATAATATTAGTAAAAATACATAAAAAATGTGTTGAGGATCAACTACTTATTTGAGAGTTAGCTTGTGAGTTATCACATCTTGTTTGTGAGTCATATGAGCCATATGACTATATGCAAGACTCTTTATGATGTAAGAAATTTCCAACAAGCAAGAAGTAGCAAAGGTAGTATCTAGCTGTTACCCCTTTCTAATACCCACTTTCTAATGCCCATGATGAGCTCAGCGTCTCACCATGGGGACTGTCCCATGCTCTGCCATGAACATCCCTGCACTAGTTACCCTGTATTACATGCAGCTACCCAAAACTCACATTCTTTAGTTTTTGCTGTGTTCTTTCCTGGAACGTTGCCTATTCTTCATAAAGAAAATCTTATTTACTCTTTGAAGCTTAGTTCAAATGTTACTTCACTGTAAAACCCAAGGCAGAATTAACCATAAAATCAACTCATCTATTAAGTATATGCTTTGTGCCAGAGAGTGGCTGCTTACAGCAGCAAACAAGATAAAACTGCTGCCTTCATGGGACTTACACTCTGCTTTCCCACAGCACTTCACTCCTGTCTTATGGCCCTTAGCATGTTCATAGTTATGATCATTACAATTCCTGGAAATTGCTTATTTCCCCCACCACACTGTGAGCTGCCTGAGAGAAAGACTGTGTCTCCCCATAAAACCAGCTCCTCCAGTAATTCATATCTTGTATTCCTTACAATTTCAGGGTTTGTAAATAGTTTGTGGATATAGCACACATTGAATATACGCCATCTATTCAATATAGAGAGAAGCTATCCTATTATAAAAGACCACCATGACACTGAAATTTTAAACTTTCTGTGGAAAAGAAATTCAAACTAGGATAAACTTTTTAAAGTAATTTAGAAGTCAAAACTATTCATCACAATTTCCCAGTACTCTGCTACATTGCTACATTCTGGTTTCCCTAAAACAGTGACAAAAACACTGAAACATTAATCAATCCAGATATCTGCTAATCACTCCTACAAGTTAATTTGAGCAACAGAGAAAGGAGTCAGTATTCTTAAATTAACCCTGCAGAGACATATTAGCATAGAAGCACAAGACAAATTCATTTTGACATCTGGAGTTCTGTGCAGTAACTATGCCCAAAACACCAAGTATATTGGTTATGTCCTCTTACAGCAACTGGAAAATCATTTCTTCTCAAGCCAGAAAAGGTTTATGTAACAGTACTGTCTTGGGTCACAATGGCTAAGATCTACAGTTTCCGTCAGAAAAAAAAAAAGTATTCATTGTCAAGATAGGAAGTGACAGTGCAGAATCTAACACTACATTCAATGCTGTTCTGACTCTGAGCTCCCAGAATGCTTTGTAGGGCATATTGTGTGACTTATCAAGCTCTCTCTATGTCTATCTTCATCTGTGGACCGAAAGTTCTCTGAAAGTGAAAAGACACAGAACATGTACCTTGTAGCACTTTGAACAGTGAATTGAATTGGGTAGGTGCACAGTGGAGGTTTTCTCACTATTGGAATATATATTATATTTTATCATACGACATGAATTACAAACATTTTGCATTGGAGAGTAAACTATGACATTACAATGTTTTCAATGTTTGACGTTTAAATCATCTGGCATCCTATTTATAATTCTCAACATAAAATATAGAAGATGATCAGATGAGAGAAGTCAAAGGACCTAATTGAACAGTAAGAAAGCCAGTACATAGACTCCTCTTTCAGGCTAGGGCCTTTTTATTTATGAGCTGCAATTAAAATATTAAAGCTGAGGGGCGCCTGGGTGGCGCAGTCGGTTAAGCGTCCGACTTCAGCCAGGTCACGATCTCGCGGTCCGTGAGTTCGAGCCCCGCGTCAGGCTCTGGGCTGATGGCTCAGAGCCTGGAGCCTGCTTCCGATTCTGTGACTCCCTCTCTCTCTGCCCCTCCCCCCTTCATGCTCTGTCTCTCTCTGTCCCAAAAATAAATAAACGTTGAAAAAAAAAAATTATAAAAAAAAAAAAAACATTAAAGCTGATATGCCTAAGGCATCTCATATTGAAAACTAGAATCATCCAAAGCCACAAAATTCCAAGTTATTTATTCTGAGATATTGACTGAATGCAATAAATTATCCTTAAATACAATCATTCAAAGATAGGATTATTGGGAGCAATAATCATTCATAATAGATATCATTCAATTATCCATCTATAAAACATTTTTGAGGGTCGATATTATAGAAAGATGAAGAGTCATCAGTAAGAACATACATAAGACATTGTCCCTGTCGCCATAGAACCTTATAGCCTAAAGGAAGACAAAAGATAAACATAGTTGGAGGAGCAGCTCCTGTTTGCCAGAGTTGTATTTAAGTCATTGACTTGGAGGTATTTACAAGGTTCCACATTTGTTTCTCTACTTATCTGTGTTAGAAGGTCGTGTCAGAGAAATGAATAACACTCCATATAGTCATAGGATTAGAGTTTGAAGAATCCATAGAAATCATCTGGTTCCCTTTTTTTTTTAACATATTCAAAAAGAAATGCATAAAAGTTAAGTGCCTTGTTCAAAATCACACACAATAGAGAAACAAATCTGAGACAAGAACGTAAGTTTTCAGTTCCTTCATTTTTCTACTTACATTGAGATAACTTTTAGGAAGAATAAGGTATTACCCACGTTTATAGAAAAACTACAAATTGCTTCTAACATTAACATGCCCAACTATGTAGGCTCTCGTCTTTCAATTGACTTTTAGCAATTCTATCTCAGCTATAGTCTAGTGACCCCCCACAACAAAATGCACATCTCTTTATACATATTTTATAATTTGTTTTAAGATGTACTTTACAAGGTGTCTAAGTTTTCTCTGGTATCCTGATTTTAGTTAATAGCAGAAAACAACAAGACCAAAAATATAAAATAACAGTCCTTGATCTAGACCTGTTTAGCGTTCCAAAGAAAAAAAATGCACAGGGCTGCAGGCACATGAAAACATGTCAATCAGATGTAATTGCTCTCCAAGAGAAACACTTTTCAGGCAAGTAAAAAAGAACTCATCCTGAACACAAGGCTTTGTAGCGACAACTAATCTACTAATGACAAGCTCAGTTTGTTATTCTCAAACTCGTGGTTCAACAGTCAACATCTGAATTATGACAGAAAAGGACAACCTGGCCAAGTCATAGCTTTTAAACAATTGCAAAAATGATATGTGCAGGCATTTATAGCTGATATATTTATATTATATATATATATACATATATATATATATTATGTGTGCATATGTATATGTATGTTATAATGATATTTCATTATTTCATTAATAGTTGCTAAGAATAAAAGCTTTTAAGTACTTCATGGTTACTAATACCAATGCAGAAAAATATCAGAGCTCTAGCACATTAAGAAAAAAAAAAAGGCCCTCTGCTTTTTTGCACAATAACTCTTAAGGACACTCAATAGGCCAGATTCTGCCTGAAGACAGTGAAGCCCACGTCCCAGGGGGTACTATTTGAAGGCTATATTTGGCCGGATGCATATAAAGACAGCTTTAAAATTCTTTCAATATCTTTTTCCATTATTGCAGTCTACTTAAATGGAAACTTAATAATCCCTGCTACAGAGGACAACTGCTAACTTCAAAAAGAAGGTCTTGGCCTCTATTTTTGCTGCTTACATTCATTACCTGAAAACTGAGATGTCATATTTTTTGTAGCACAAAAGTTGGGGTATTCAGTAACTAGAAAGTATAAAAGTTAAACAAATAAAGCAATAAAAGAAAGGAACAAGAAAGAAAGAAAGAGAAAGAAAGAAAGAAAGAAAGAAAGAAAGAAAGGTCACAAAAAATCCTATAACAAGCCTTAGCCAAGAAGTCCATAATAATCTCCTCTTTAATTTACTAAAGTTGGATGCCATCCATTAAGACATTCATCCCCTGAAATGTCATACCAAGGAAAGCTTACAAACTGTGTATAAATGACGTTTTAAGTTCCAAAATAGTTGATATTTAGTTTTAATAAAGCCATTCAAGGAAGAAGTATACAAAGTCATAATCTAATAGGGATTGGGAAGACAAGATTGTTAGATCTTCTTCTTCTGTGCTTTCTTCTCTCTGGTTGTTAGGTTGCCCCAATTCTTAGGAAAAGGCATAAGAGGCTAACCACTTCTGGCTAATCTGTTTACTCCCTAAATTCTTTTCCCTAGGGTACAAGAATGGCTAATCACAATTGCTCATAATTTGGAGTATAGATTGGCTGCATTTTACTAGAGGTCAAAGTTGTGGTGATTTAAAGATAGAGCCAGTCTCCATCCCTTCTTTTTTCCTCTTCCTGTGCTCAGGCAATGGGATGTCCCTGCATGTGACTTCCAGATTGTAAGTGCAGAGCCTATAATAGAAAAATAGTAGCTTTGTCTACGTGGACTGTTGGTAAGAATATTTTGTTGGTGTGGTAGACACTGTGATGCACAACCCAGATCCTCCTTCAAGGAAGGATTTATTACACCAACTGCTGCGATCACTGTCAGCTCTTCTGGGAACAACTTTAGTCATAGAGAGTCATTCCCATCCTTCCCAAGGTCACTCATCTTCCCAAGGCAACCCACACCCAAAAACTGATTGATACAGGAGTGGTCATCTTGGCCCACATCAGGAAGACTTGAAGGTCTATTCTATCTCTAGAACTCCCAAGGAGACAACCTAGGCTGTCACTGGGCCTGTATAATAGCTCAACTTCTTCCTCTGTCCACACCTGACTCCTTGCCTTCCTTTCAACAAGCATAGATCCATGGGCGCTCATTAATAAACATCCTGTACACTAAACTTCAATGTAGAGTCTGCTTCCTTGGGGAACCCAACCTGAGGTAGTAGGATTCAGATCTCCATTCTTAGTGCTCTGGATTCTATAGAGTGGGAATATCTGTTTAGGTTTCTAGGTCAAAGGCTTCTGCTGCAGCCTCATTTAGCAGAGAAGTCTTACATTTAAATGTTATGAGCACATGATAGCTATTAATAAAATTGTATTTCACTTCCCTTTTGAATATCACCATCATGTCATGGCCCACATGCCACTGGAGCAAATTAGGAGTGGGCGAGAATTTAACCATCGAAATCCCACTCCATACCTGTAGTAAAGCCTACTCTTGAAGTCAAATGGAAAGGAAACAGTATGTGAATCCAAAAATGTCAAGCCTTCTTCAAATCATCTAAATTTACCCTTTTGAGATTCCTCATTTCCATGACAACTATAAGAAGGAAGAGTTAGTGAATAGTTTGCAAAATGCAGAGAAGTTTTTGGAGACTGAGGAATTTAAGGAATTAAATTTAATTAGTTAGATTAAATTGAGGTGAACTTCTCTTTGTTGCTTAATAAATGGAATGAATATGGAACTGCAAGAATCTTTCCTACCCATTCCCAAAAAAGAGCAATAGATGCCCTGTTTTCGAAGGACCAGTCCTCAGGGAAATCTTAATTCAACTAGTTGGAACATTAAGAGAGTATTAACATTTCAATGCACACTACATGGCCAGCATTTGTAGGCAGAGGGAAGATTCAAAATTAATGTGTACTCAAAGTGGGTGGTACCATTGTCTGTCTGATATTTATTTAAGTAAACTTATTACCTTTGTGCTGCTGAAGAAAGCTTAACACTTAGATTTCTGAATTCTACCTACATGAAAATATAAAGATTATATTCCTTTTTCTAATGCTATTATGTTATGAATCAGCAAATACTTTATGCACAAAAAATGAAAGAGAAAAGCATCTTGTAAACCCTCAGGGATAGTAGTCAGGATCCCTTGCATTTTGATCTAGATACCTAATCTAGTCACCTGGACATTGTCCTTCACTGAACTACACAAATATCAGAATGTCTTTGAGAGGCAGATCAGTAATGCTAGCCAATTTTACAGAAGAGAAAACCTAAATGGAATTCAAGTCACTTACCCAATAAACATCAACTATAGACTAATGTTTGAGTCCTTCCAAAATTCATATGTTGAAACCTAATCCCCATTGTGATGATACTTAGAGGTAGGGCCTTTGAGAGATGATTAGACTATAAGGGCACAGCCATCACGAATGGGATTAGTACCCTTACAAAAGAGACCCCAGAGAGTTCCATCACTTCTTTCATCAGGTGAGGACACAGCAAGAAGATGACTGTTTATGAACCAAGAAGTGAGCTCTCAGCAGACACTGAATCTGCCAGACCATTGACCTTGAACTTCCCAGACTCCAGAACTGTGAGAGATAAATATTTGATGTTTAAGCCACCCAATATACGATATTTTTGTTACAGCAGTCCAAACTGACTAGGACAACAACCAACTAGAATTACCATAAAGCCTCAGAATCAAACTCCCATCAGTTCACAAGACAACTCACTAGGCTTCTTCCTTTTCTAGAGTTAAATTTAAGAAACTGATGTGTTTGGCATCAAAGATACTAGTCCAGTTCAAAATCCAGCAAACATTTTTAATATAACTTGACAACTGACATTTCTGTTCCTTAAAAAAGAATTGATGTTTTGGGAAAATACTAGAGAGGTATTTTAATTGTTCCCAGCATCTCCACCCTGGCCTCTGGCAACCACCGCCTCATTTGGACCATCAAGCAAGTGAGGATAACTTTCCAGCCCAGTTTTTACCTAAGCCAGTGCTCACCCTAGCCAAACTGGCCTAGAACAATTTGTGCTTTCCTATGACTATGCTTTTGCTCACTCTATTGCCCTCACTGACAAAATTAGCTTACATTTCAATAGCAATTTACAAATACAAATACTGTATTTTACAAATACTATGTAGAGCCTGTCCTCTCTGCTGATCTGAAATTTTTAATAACAAAAAAAAATGTATACATTTCTTATATGTGCCATAAACATTTATTAAGTAAGTATATC
Organism: Herpailurus yagouaroundi; assembly: GCF_014898765.1. Lineage (NCBI taxonomy): Eukaryota > Metazoa > Chordata > Mammalia > Carnivora > Felidae > Herpailurus > Herpailurus yagouaroundi. Next base: position 75,352,200 of record NW_024412388.1, read on the forward strand.
TTTTTTATCACATGTGTGTTCACAAGTAGATCAATAAGTACCTTGAGGGTCAAATGCCATATACTTCATTTTATACCCCGAGTTTAGAGCAATGCCTAAAAAATTCATATCTTAAAATATATCTGCCCTTTTTATCTAATTGATATGAAATTCTAATATATAGCATTCTTATGTTTTTATGAAATATAAATTAAAATGTTTGTTTGAATAAAAATTAACTAGACATTCCTGTAAAAGCCATAAACTGAAAGTGTTTTACTAAACAGACTTAAATACCAAGGGCTTGCCTTGCTATAAACATAAATTATTATGAACTTCTTTAGGTCATTTGTACACCTTCTTTTAGTTTATAACCACTTATATAACGATCAATTGTCAAGTTTGGATTCAAGATGGCAGATTAGGCAATTGAATTTGCTTCCCATCCCTCCCAAGATTCCACTCTTAAAGCACTAAAAATTACATAAAGGGTATAAATATGTAATAGAATATAGACTTGGGGATGAATGGACACCTGTAGGTGATGTACTTTCACTAACTTCTGGAATAAGGAGAAGAGATACGGATGAAGCAAGCAGAGAAAGCCTCAGTCTTAAAAATAATAAAAGGAAGCTTCTGTAAAGGTAAAAGCCAACTTTTCTAACAGAATAGTTACCGAGTCCTGGACTCAGAGTCAGAAGGTATGGCAAGACAGGAACTAAGAAGGTGGCTGAAATTGGGATATTAGTTGAACATCTACATGAGGGACATCTGTAGTCATGTAATTCTTCTCCCCAGTCCCTAACACTGAACTCCAGTCAAAACACCAAAGGGTTTCAAATTTCCTAGACTGAAAACAGTCTCTGAGAAAGTAGACTACAAATACAAAAAGAAAAAAGAATATTAGACAAAAGGTAAGAGGGATAGAAAACAAATTTTTGATTACAGTATTTAACTACTATAATTCCAGAAGAAACAATGGAGAAAAAATGGGGGGGAAAACACAATTATCAAAGATACAAGAGAATTTTCTAGCACTGAAGAAAAAAAATCATTAGACTGAAAAGGTCCACTGAATCGGTACAAAAAAACAAATTCTGAGGAAAAGTCTTTTCAACTTTGAATTCTATACTCAACTAGCCTATCTTCAATCTTGAAAGAAAAATAAAGACACTTCTTGATATATAAGCATCAAGAGAATTTATCTCTTACATATGGTCTTCTTCAAAAAAGTTCCTTAAGGATATGTGTCAGGAAAAAAATGAAGGAATTATAAAGAAAACAGATCCATAAAACGCAGGTCCAACCAAGGAGAACAAACAAAAGAAGTTTTAGGATGATGGCTGCATATGAACACATCCAGCTTAAAATAGCACAGAAGATTCTACAAAGTATCCTAAGGAAAGAAAAGAGCATAATAGAAGAGAAAGTATAACTGAAATGGAGAGGGGAAAAGCAAATCAAATAAATTATGAATAGAAAAAAGTAATTTAAAAATTCACAATATGTGCCAACTAGTAGTCTTCCAAATATGAAACAAAGTTAGGCAAAAATTAAAGCAATTGATGGCATTCAAAAAAAAATATTTCATTTATAATTATTGCGAGAAAGGGTTTTCTTCTCGTGGCCCAGGTACTCCTTCTTATATCTACTTGGTACTTTAGAGAAGCGAATGTAACACCCTACTTGGACCAATGTTAAACAATAGCCATAATCACACAAATACTGTTTATTGCTTTTCCACTTTTCTGTTTATTCTACAAAGAATGAAATACTTGATTGTGATTGTAGGACAGAGTATGTTGCTAACAGTCTTAATAATGTAAAAATAAAAGTGAAGTTGACAGAAAATGGTATGTGAAAGTGGGAAGAGAGGAGAAAGAATGGATAGGAAAAATAATAATATCTTCTTAAAATTTGGGAGCCAAGAGATAACAGAGGAAATTGGTGAAGCAAGAAACAATATGTAATGATTGATATTACTTAAAGTAACAAAGATAATGTAAGAACTAAACATTATAGAAATGTCATCCATTTGGGGGAGGAGACCTGGTGCAAATGAGTCAGATCCTCACCTTTTGTTTCAAAGAGCTAATACATATTGCCAGACATGTATGACTCCTGAAACAAATATGTTTTCTAGTTTTTTGAAAGGATGCACCAAAAGAAAAGGTGAACAGTTGAAAGAGATGGACGCTTGGCTTTGGGACTTACTAAGAAGGGAGAGAATTGATGGAAGACTGACATATTTGTATTATTCATTGCCACATGTATAGATTTGATGCATTTAACCAAAAAAATTTTAAGTGAATACAGTGTTACATTCCAAAGAGAGACAGGTATATATCTGAAAGCAGAACTCATTCTCCGGAAAATAACCTGTCTCTGTAGCCCCCTTTCCTTTAGTCACCCTGTACACCATCCAGCCCTCATGGCTCTTCAGTGTCTGCTCTCAGTCCTCTTTCTTCTTTGACTCAGAAATCACTTCTACTTGGGAAACTTATCATGCCATTGTGACTTCCCTTTTTCAGTAGATTATGAATATGAATGTGATAGAATGACACATGCAATTTTGAAAGAGGCAGAATGTCTTAGTAATTTAAGTGATGAAAGGAGAATATCTTCTCACTCATTCTGAACTCTTTTGAGTGCAAGCAACAGAAACCAAATTCAAACTAGTTAGTAAGACAAAAGAAAGTATTGACTCCAGGACTCTAAGGACTAAATGACCAAATTGCAGGAGTAGGGATACAGTACAGGTAGACTTCAAAGATATGCAACCAGGAACGTCAGCACTGCCAGGATCCCCTATCTCCACCATCATCTGATTTTTCTCTCATGCCAATTTTATCTCTCTCATCGAAGACCAGAGTCTTCCACCTGGTGGCAAATATGAGGCAAGTGTGGTAGCAGGCAGCTATCAATCCTCACAGCACCCAACTTTGCCATCTGAGACATACCTCCTCAGATCAAGTAAAAAAAAATTTAGAGGTAGGGGCACCTGGATGACTTCGTCGGTATAGCATCAGACTTCAGCTCAGGTCATGATCTCACTGTTCATGAGTTCGAGCCCTGTGTCAGGCTCTGTGTTGACAGCTCAGAGTCTGGAGCCTGCTTTAGATTCTGTGTCTCATTCTCTCTGTCCCTCCTCTGCTCATACACACATACTCTCTCTCTCTCAAAAATAAGCATTAATTTATTTTTTAATTTTAGGAGGCCCCTGGGTGTCTCAGTTGGTTGAGCATTGGACTCTTTATTGGATTTTGGCTCAGGTCATGATCCCAGGCCCTGAGTCAGGCTCTCCACTGATTATGGAGCCTACTTAAAATTCTCTCCCTCTCTACTTCTATCCCTTTACCCCACTTGCACTCTCTCTCTCTCTTAAAAAAAACCAATTAGGGAAGAATTCTAAATGACCCAACTTGGGTCAGGTACCCAACTCTGGATGAATTAGCTATGATCGGGAAACACTATCATCGGGCGGGCAGGCTGTGTTATGTGTCACGTTCTCTCACCCCCACAGGTGAATTAACTGTTGTCAGGGGCACAAGGTCATGTAAAAACAAGGCAGCTCATACCAAAACTCTAGTTGAAACAGAGGAAAAATAAACTCTTGAAAGAAAAGAGAGATGCTACTCCAGTGAGTGGGATTGGGAGATGGGACATATTAGATAAAACAGTAAGTGTTTGCTATTCAGGAAATGAAACTATTTCAAAGAAATTACCTAGTGCATGATAATTGTGGTGGAAAAAATCAGTTTCACAACATTCAGGCTTTATAATAGTAAGGAGAAACAATAAAGTATTAATTCAACTTCATCTTTCAAAAAAAGCCCATAAATGGAAGAATTATTTATAGCCTTAAAGATTAACCAACTTTTGCCTAAAATAATTTCATTCAAATATCCTCAAAGCTGACAAAACTTTGTCCTTTGGATGTATATGTAGGTTTAAAACAACTAAAACTCAATTGTATGTATGGAATAAGGAAGGCAATCGGGCTAAAGGTTTTTATTTAAAAACAAAGTTTCAGGGGCGCCTGGGTGGCGCAGTCGGTTAAGCGTCCGACTTCAGCTCAGGTCATGATCTCGCGGTCCATGAGTTCGAGCCCCGCGTTGGGCTCTGGGCTGATGGCTCAGAGCCTGGAGCCTGTTTCCGATTCTGTGTCTCCCTCTCTCTGCCCCTCACCCGTTCATGCTCTGTCTCTCTCTGTCCCAAAAATAAATAAACGTTGAAAAAAAAATAAAAAATAAAAAAAAATAAATAAATAAAAATAAATAAAAACAAAGTTTCAGGTTTCAAAGAAGAAAATAAATGTAAATAATACAACTAATTTTTTTGTGTGACTATAGAGGCAATTCCAAAGAAGGGATACCAAAAAAATTTAAAAAATAAAAAAACATATTTGGAGCAATTAGTATTTTTTGAACATCTGGTAGCCACCTAGAATGAGTTCTTTGAAGTGAACAGATCATTCAGAGACATGTGTCTATCATCAGTCTTGCTGTTCAATGCCAGGGGTTGAGAAACTTTTTCTAGAAAGGACCCGATAAATAATTTAGGCTTAACAGACTGTACTGTCTCTATATGGACTGCTCCATGCTGATGTTGCTGCTTAAAAACAGCCACAGACAACAGGCAAATAAATAAGTATGAATGTGCTGCAACAAAACATCATTTACAAAACCAGGTTGTTGGATTTGGTCTGCAGGCCATAATTCGCTGACCTGTGCTCTTTACTAAACAAATATTCAGCACCTCCATTCTCTCTGTTCTTCTGTATACACTTCTTGCTACTTTCACTCGGCTTTGAAGCACAAATGTGATCATGTCACAGTCTTACTTAGAAATTTTACTGACAAATTCCAGTTCTCGTCATGACAAAGCAGATAGTGTCAGACCATCCTCCCTACTGAGATTATCTATAAAAGCAAACTAAGACATAGAGCGCAGTTGTTTGAAGTTAACAGACAGAAACCAAGGCATCCAGGACTAGAGGGGCCAATGTCCTAGAGAGAAAGGAAGCACACTGAGGGGGCTGCCCTGCTCCTTCAAGTTGTGCTCTCCATGCATTCTCCAATTCACAGCACAGTGCATAAAGGCCGAACTTGAAGAAGCAGCATAGAGTTTTGGCATTCTCACAGTCCTAGAGAGGCACGATTTGAGGGACCAGAATCCCAAAGGAAAGGAAACTTTCTGCACAACAGTATGCATAGCTTTTCTTCTTGTAAAGTTCATAGGTTCCCAGGCTGTGGAAGATTTAGAGTCTTAGAAACCAAATTCTTGGCTTCAATACAGCACCTTGGGGCGCCTGGGTGGCTCAGTCGGTTAAGCGTCCGACTTCGGCTCAGGTCATGATCTTGCGGTTTGTGAGTTCAAGCCCCACGTCGGGCTCTGTGCTGACAGCCCAGAGCCTGGAGCCTGCTTCAGATTCTGTGTTTCCTTCTCTCTCTGCCCCTTCCCTGCTCATGCTCTGTCTCTCTCTGTCTCAAAAATGAATAAAACATTTAAAAAAAAAATACAGCACCTTGTTTTGTCCTTTGCATACCACAAATATTTACAAAGCAAATATTTAGTCAAGAACCAAAAGACATAGTCTTCAACTTCAACATACTTACTATGTAATTAGAGAGTCACTATCAGCAAAGGAAATGGCATTAAAACCAAAAGCCACAAAGAAATTAATATCGAGTAATGAAACATAGGCACTGATCATACATCAAAATCTTAAGATTCTTCAGCCCATTATGCTTTAAGCCCCTATGATTTCAGTTCCATGAAATCTTCTGTTACTTCCTAGATAGGCCCAATTAATCTTGTTAAGTCTTTTTTCTTACAGATCAAGTTCAACTTTCTTGCCTATTTCCAAGAATAAATAAATAAATAATTCAAGGGCAGTCTTGTCTTCCAAATCTTCACAACTATGACAGTCATTTATAAACTGAGATAACAAGTTTGAGACCCTACTCACAATTGTATTTATAATCTCACACAAGAAAGCATCAAGATACTTTTTGACATTCCAGATATCAGAGTTCTTCTAAAATTGTCTGTTAGTCCAATATTCCCATTTGTTACTTGAATGTCTTCTCAGGTAATATATTTAAAGAATAAGTGCATTGTTTATTTTAAAGTAATACAAACTCGTTATTTTTAACATGGAATTTTATTTAAAACTCACTTGATGCCTGCCACTCAGTAATAATTATCCTTAATATTTCTAAAAAATGTTGAAATACATGGATTGATGTAATGTGATAGTAGAATAATCATGTCCCCAAGATGTCCACACCCCATTCCCCATTTTGCCATGTTATCTTACATGGCAAAAGGGATTTGGGAAATATGATTAAATTCATGGATCTGGATCTAGGCGATGACCCTAGATTATCTGCATGAGCCCAATCTAATCACCAGTCTTTGACAGCAGAGAACTTTTCCAAGTTGACACAAGAGTGGAAGAAGGATCAGAAAGATGTAGCCCAAGGGGTCCACCTGCCTATTGGGCTCTAAAGATGAAGGAAGGAGGACATGAGCCAAGGAATGTGAGTGGCCTTTAGAAGCTGAGAATGGCCTTTGCTCTATAGCTAGAAAGGATACCAGGACCTCAATCCTATAAGCTCAAGGATCTAATTCTATCAGTAGCTCAAAACAGAAAAAACAAAAACAAAAAAACATTCTCCCCTAATGCATACAGAAAGGAACACAGTCCTGTCAACAGCTAGATTTTAGCCTGTAAGATCTATGTTAGACTTCTGACCTACATAACTATAGTTTTGGTAGTCTGTTATGGCAACAATAGGAAATTAATACACATAGGTGAATACATTAATAGATATAGGTGACTTGTGGATGTGGGATTTGCCCAAAGTCAATCATTCTATATACCCTATTTTAGAATAAAAAATACTTTATTAAATTTTATATTAATGTAATAGAAACAAAAAATTAAAATCAAGGTGTTTCTTTACCATAAGAGATGTATTTTGAAAAAGAAATTCATCTGGGGCACCTGGGTGATTCAGTGGGTTAAGTGTCCTACTCTTGATTTTTGGCTCAGGTCATAATCTCATAGTTCATGGGTTTGAACTCCACATTGGGCTCTTCAGCGGGATGTCCTGAAGCCTGCTTGGGATTCTCTGTCTCCCTCTCTCTCTGCCCCTCCCTGACTTGCACTCTAAATAAGTAAGTAAGTAAGTAATAAATAAATAAATAAATAAATAAATAAATAAGCAAGCAACATTTTTTAAAATAATAAAACAAAAAAATTCATCTAATTGTTTTTCTTCTTTTTTGCTTAATTTGATTATAGTTGATACATGATGTTACAATAGTTTCAGGTAAAAAACATAATGATTCAACAACTCTCTATGCTATACTATGCTCATCACAAGTGAAGCTACCATCTGCCCCCATGCAACACTATTACAGTATCATTGACTATATTCCTTATGTTCTACCTTTTATTCCTATGATTTATTCAGTCCATTACTGGGAGCCTGTATCTCCCATTTTCTTTCACCCATTTTTCCCATTCCCTCATCCCCCTCCCCTCTGGAAACCATCAATTTGTTCTATTTATAGTTCTGGCTGCTTTTGGTTTGTTTATTCATTTGTTTTATTTTTTATTTTTTTTATTTTTTTTTTTTTTTGCTTGTCCAAATGCATTATTTTATTTTTTTTTTATTTTTTTTTATTTTTTATTTATATATGAAATTTATTGTCAAATTGGTTTCCATACAACACCCAGTGCTCATCCCAAAAGGTGCCCTCCTCAATACCCATCACCCACCTTCTCCTCCCTCCCACCCCCCATCAACCCTCAGTTTGCTCTCAGTTCTCAACAGTCTCTTATGCTTTGGCTCTCTCCCACTCTAACCTCTTTTTTTTTTTTTCCTTCCCCTCCCCCATGGGTTCCTGTTAAGTTTCTCAGGATCCACATAAGAGTGAAACCATATGGTATCTGTCTTTCTCTGTATGGCTTATTTCACTTAGCATCACACTCTCCAGTTCCATCCACGTTGCTACAAAAGGCCATAGTTCATTTTTTCTCATTGCCACGTAGTATTCCATAGTGTATATAAACCACAATTTCTTTATCCATTCATCAGTTGATGGACATTTAGGCTCTTTCCATAATTTGGCTATTGTTGAGAGTGCTGCTATGAACATTGGGGTACAAGTGCCCCTATGCATCAGTACTCCTGTGTCCCTTGGATAAATTCCTAGCAGTGCTATTGCTGGGTCATAGGGTAGGTCTATTTTTAATTTTCTGAGGAACCTCCACACTGCTTTCCAGAGCGGCTGACCAATTTGCATTCCCACCAACAGTGCAAGAGGGTTCCCGGTTCTCCACATCCTCTCCAGCATCTATAGTCTCCTGATTTGTTCATTTTGGCCACTCTGACTGGCGTGAGGTGATACCTGAGTGTGGTTTTGATTTGTATTTCCCTGATAAGGAGCGACGCTGAACATCTTTTCATGTGCCTGTTGGCCATCCGGATGTCTTCTTTAGAGAAGTGTCTATTCATGTTTTCTGCCCATTTCTTCACTGGGTTATTTGCTTTTCGGGTGTGGAGTTTGGTGAGCTCTTTATAGATTTTGGATACTAGCCCTTTGTCCGATATGTCATTGGCAAATATCTTTTCCCATTCCGTTGGTTGCCTTTTAGTTTTGTTGGTTGTTTCCTTTGCTGTGCAGAAGCTTTTTATCTTCATAAGGTCCCAGTAATTCACTTTTGCTTTTAATTCCCTTGCCTTTGGGGATGTGTCGAGTAAGAGATTGCTATGGCTGAGGTCAGAGAGGTCTTTTCCTGCTTTCTCCTCTAGGGTTTTGATGGTTTCCTGTCTCACATTCAGGTCCTTGATCCATTTTGAGTTTATTTTTGTGAATGGTGTGAGAAAGTGGTCTAGTTTCAACCTTCTGCATGTTGCTGTCCAGTTCTCCCAGCACCATTTGTTAAAGAGACTGTCTTTTTTCCATTGGATGTTCTTTCCTGCTTTGTCAAAGATGAGTTGGCCATACGTTTGTGGGTCTAGTTCTGGGGTTTCTATTCTATTCCATTGGTCTATGTGTCTGTTTTTGTGCCAATACCATGCTGTCTTGATGATGACAGCTTTGTAGTAGAGGCTAAAGTCTGGGATTGTGATGCCTCCTGCTTTGGTCTTCTTCTTCAAAATTACTTTGGCTATTCGGGGCCTTTTGTGGTTCCATATGAATTTTAGGATTGCTTGTTCTAGTTTCGAGAAGAATGCTGGTGCAATTTTGATTGGGATTGCATTGAATGTGTAGATAGCTTTGGGTAGTATTGACATTTTGACAATAT
>NW_024412388.1:75366503-75432849 GCF_014898765.1 Herpailurus yagouaroundi
TGTCCTCCAGCCTTCCCGCTTTCTGAGCAGAGCTGTTAACTTATGACCTCCCAGCCGCTAAGTCGCGCTTGCTGTCGGAACACAGTCCGTCAGGCCCCTCCGCTTTTTGCAAGCCAGACTCGGGGGCTCTGCTTGGCCGGCGAGCCGCCCCTCCGCCCCGGCTCCCTCCCGCCAGTCCGTGGAGCGGGCACCGCCTCGCCGCCCTTGCTACCCTCTTCCGTGGGCCTCTCGTCTGCGCTTGGCTCCGGCGACTCCGTTCTGCTAATCCTCTGGTGGTTTTCTGGGTTATTTAGGCAGGTGTAGGTGGAATCTAAGTGATCAGCAGGACGCGCGGTGAGCCCAGCGTCCTCCTACGCCGCCATCTTCCCTCCTCCCCTCATTTGTTTTATTTTTTAGATTCCACACATATGTGAACTCATGGTATTTGTCTTCTCTGTTTGTCTTCACTTAGCATAATACACTCTAGGTTCTTCCATGTTGTTGCAAAGCGCAAGATATCATTCCTTTCTATGGCTGAGTAATATTCCATTGTATAGATATACAACACATCTCCTTCATCCATTCATGTATCAAGGACATTTGGGTTGCTTCCTTATCTTGGCTATTGTAAATAATGCTTCAATAAACATAGGGATGCATACATCTTATTGAGTTAGTATTTTCATTGTCCTTGGGTAAATACCCAGTGATGGAATTACTAAATCATATGGCATTTCTATTTTAATTTTTTGAGGAATCTCCATACTATTTTCTGAAATGGTTGTGCTAGTTTGCATTCCCACCAACAGTGCACAAGGGTTCCTTTTCCTCCACATCTTCACCAATTGTTATTTCTTGTCTTCTTGATTTTAGCCATTCTGATGATGTAAGGGGATGTCTCATTATGGTTTTGACTTGCGTTTCTCTGATGATTAGTGATGTTGAGCTTCTTTTCAGGTGTTCATTGAGCATGAGTATATCTTTCTCAGAAAAATGTCTACCCAGGTCCTCTGTCCATTTTTTAATTGGATTACTTGGGTTTTTTTGGTGTGGAATCATATAAATTCTTTATATATTTTGAATATTAACTTCTTATTGGATATATCATTTGCAAATATCTTCTCCCATCCAGTAGGTTGCCCTTGTGTTTTGTTGATGGTTTCCTTTTCTATAGAGTAGCTTTTTATTTTGGTGTAGTCACAATAGTTTAATTTTGCTTTTGTTTACTTTGCCTCAGGAGATATATATAGAAAAATATTTCTATAACCAGTGTCAAAAAATTACTGCCTATGTTTTTTCCTAAGATTTTTGATTTCAGGACTCACATTTAGGTCTTTAATCCATTGTGAGTTTATTTTTGTGTATGGTGTAAGAAAGTGGTCCAGTTTCATTCTTTTGCATGTAGCTGTCCAATTTTTCCAGCACCATTTATTGAAGAGAACATGAAAAATATTGAAATGCTGGAGTCAGTTGTTTTTAAAGCTGTGCTTTTGATTAGGTAGTCTTTCTTGTCCTTGCTACAAAAATGAAGAAACAAGTATATTGCCACTTCTTCTAATTCCTCCCCCCATATCACCAAATTTTATTGATTATATTATTCATTTTACTATTTAATAGTTTACAACATTTACATTTTGTTCTCTAGTAAATATTCCCCCAAATTTTTCAGTTATTCTTTCTTACTTTTTAATGCTTAACAGCAGTCTTTTTCACTACGGCTTCTTTATTCATGAGTTTTTAATTTTGATTTATGTTTTGGTTGGCTGCAATTACCTTTGTTTCAAGAAAGACTCATGAGTGTTTTGTTCCCTGAGTTCTTGCATATGATGAATGCTTTAACTTTAATCTTGGAGGATAAGATGGTTGGGTATAAAATTCTTTGATTATATTTGATTTCCTCCAGAAAAATTTTTTAATGTTTATTTATTTTTTGAGAGATAGAGAGACAGAGAGTGAACAGGGGAAGGGTAGACAGAGAGGGGGACACAGAATCCAAAGCAGGCTCCAGGCTCCGAGCTATCAGCACAGAGCCTGACATGGGGCTCGAACTCAGGAATTGTGAGATTGTGACCTGAGCTAAAGTTGGACACTTAACTGAAGAGCCACCCAGGTGCCCCTATTTCATTCAGAAATTTATAGATATTTTCCACTCCCTTCTGGCACTCAATGTTGCTGTGGAAAGACTGAGGCTAGCTTAATATCATATTTCTGTACATTTTTGTTCTTTAAATTTTCCTCTCCTGATAGAAAAAAATTCTTCCTTTACCCATGAAGTGTTTTACGATATATCTTTATGTGGATAGTTTTATGTCAATTGTTCTCTAGAACAGAATAAATCCTGTTTACCTATATACCCAGGTATTTATTTCAGGGAATTTACCCACTATTATATTATTTCATGTATTATTTTATATATATGAATATACTTTAAATGTATATTTTACATATTATATATTTTATATATTTAAAATATCTTTTATATATTTTATACATTTTTTCTGCCTCACTTTTTATAGTCTTTACTTCAATAACCAGAGTTGTATTTTCAGTCATGTTTATTCATTTTTTTTTCTTTTTATATGGCTTTTATCCTCACAGTGTTTTTATTTTCTCACCCATTTCTTTCCTGAACACTACAAGCTCTCTTTTCACATTAATAGTTTTTATTTTTCTTTGAGTTCTTTTCAAAGAGTAATCAATGGCCTGCATTTTCTTAAGCCTGAAATTTTTGCCTTTTCATATTTAATTATTCCTGCAGTATATTTTTCCTTTGTCCACTGATTACATTATTTTTCTCTCTTATTCTGTAGTTTATATTTGTAGGTCCTATACTAGTTTTTCTGTGATTATTATTCATCTTAAATAATAATCTATAGATAGCTGGCTATTTATAGAAGAACGTGTGAAGGCATAAAAAGAGGGTTAAGTCAAAGCAGTCAGCAGCTTCCAGGGGATATATGTCTCAAACACTCCTCTTAACAAGTCTATTATTACCTAGGGAAAACAGTATGGCTGGGGAGAAGCAAAGGGAATTCTTGCTACACTTGAACACACTTTGCAAAAAAATAGCACCTTTTCAGCAATATTTTTAGGATTATGTTGAAGTGATGCCTAAAATGAAAAGACATTAGGGCCGGTCTGCTCATTGTTCAATTGAAATGTCAATGTTCAGAATGTGCTGGTTTCTTAAACTACAAAACATCCCCTTTACCACAACTTATACCACCTCTCCTTCACCTGTAGCACCACCTCTTTAGGACATATGATTTAAAAATAAAAAATAAGATGGTTTGTTGACATGTTGTCTCTTTCAGTACCAACTTGAAGTTCTGTGGTATTAAACTAAATCCCTATGGTACTACTTCCCTCTTCTTTCTTGGCCCACCTACATCTTTATATTTCATCTCCAATGAACAACAATCCTTAGATATGATCCTTTCAGATCAAAGACACTTACTTTTAGGAAATGTAGGTTCTGCTCCAGGCTCAAGATGGCATTCATGGGTTCTCAGCCTCCTCACCATCTCCCATTCAGACCACACTAGCTAGATATGTTTGTTTATGCAAGAGGTCAGTTGAAGTTGATACTTTGCTTTTTTTATACAGAGTGTTTCTTTTTCTAGCAACATTCTTATGATTTTTTATTGGTGGATTTTGAGTGAAAGAAGTTTAAAAAATGCCTTAACTTAGTCATTTTTAATTATGACTCTCAGGTCATCTTTCTTAAATCAAAAGAAAATGAAACCCTGGGAGGCCAGGGTGTCTCAGTCTGTTGAGCATCCAACTCTTGATCTCAGCTCAGGTCTTCATCTCAGGGTCATGAGTTCAAGCCCTGAATTGAGCTCTGTGCTGGGTATGAAGACTAGTTTAAATAAATAAACAAATTAATTAAGTAATTAATTAATACCACCCTAGCCCATTGGTTATAGAATTAAGATAGAAGTTGGTCATCAATAAACAACTGAGACATTAGAATGATGATCATTAAATGAAAAATGGGGGGGGGGGAGTCAATGTCCATGAGCATTACTAAAATAAAGAGGTTTTTAAATAGGTAACATATTTAGGTTACAGTGGTTTTTAATCTCAGGAATGATATTGTGGAAAAAAACAATCTTCAAAAGTAGTAAGTATAACTTAGACCCTTGGCTTAGCTTTTTAAACAACAGCTAAATCTTCAGCAATATTCTGAAGGGAACTTGTATAGCCTGCATAAAAAGCATGAGGGGTTTGAACTGCAGTTTCATACCTTTTCCATCAAATAGGAGAGTGAGTTCGTCCATCATAGCTTAAAACTTTGTTTACATCATCTTATCAGGTATCTTTTTCTAAAATAGATGAATTTCATCTACACTGAAGATCCACTGAAGCAAATAACCTTCTTCGTGATAATCACAGCAAGGGTAATAGGGAACTCTCCTTGGCAGTTACAGTTCCATCTTCAACAGACTGACCACTCACTTTGATGTTGTGCAGATTGGAGTAAGTCCATCGGGAGCTTGATGAAAGTTTCATCAGTGGTACCTTGGCTTTTAGCCTGTTAAATTCTTAACCTTCTACTGAATTTACATTAAGCTAATGTGCACTTAGTATTTACTTTGATCTTCTCCAAAATTTTTCCATCAATCACATTTTTTCCTCTCTTATTAGTGGAATATACACATGCTGCACTTTTCACATTATGACTGACTCACTCTGCATTTCAGATTTTTCTTGCTGTCAAATGACTAATTCACAATGAATTATGATACTTATCATTGTCTTATACGTTCCCTTTTTTTAATTGTCTCAACTCTATTTGCATCATAACCTATACCTCTCCTGACTAGAATTTGCAACATAGCTGTTACTATTATATTAGGATTCGTAATACTTATAAAACTCCTCAAAGTAAACAAGAACAATCAACATGTAAGCTTACACAAATGACAATGGCTAACAGTATGTTAGCTGCTTGTAGCCAATACCACACCTGTTGGTTTAGTCTTTGAGATTTGAAATGCAAATTTTCTAATGCTGCTAAATGACTAGCTAAATTAGTAATGCTGCTTTTCTGGGTCAGTGATCCTGATTAGAAATATGGGCAAATATTGCTGAGTACACTTGACTTTTGCATTACAAGATTTGGCTAAAAAGTAGAGATAGTTGGCATTACAAAGATTCTCTTTGTATCTCCATTTTCACATCAGAAAAATCTTGACCCCTATTCTGAGGACACAAAACTTGTTTTAATGATTATTAAATTCTCTTCCATATGGTAGCATTTTCACCTTTAAAAGTTTAGAGATTTGCTGCTTAATGCTGTTAAAGCTACGCAGTGGATTGTTATATTTTTACTTCTAGCTGCATAAATGTGAAGGTTACCCATGGGAACCAAAGGAAACCCTGTTGGCATCACTGACATTTAGATGGAAAGCCTACACTATTCATTCACTTCCAATTTGCTGAACTATTACACTCATAGATTTAAAACATATACTTCCCACTTTTCCCCTTCTTAGCCTGGCACTTTATACAGGGCATAGAGGCACATAATCAAATATTTTTACGATAAGAGAGAGGTCATTATTTGATATTTACAGCTACCATGCAATAAAATGCATTAAAATCTTCTAATTCTCTGCTTGGGCTTGAATATGTTTCCAGCAGTCTCAAACCCAGGCCAAAATGTTAGTTAAGAATTGATAAGAACAGGGGCGCCTGGGTGGCGCAGTCGGTTAAGCGTCCGACTTCAGCCAGGTCACGATCTCGCGGTCGGTGAGTTCGAGCCCCGCGTCGGGCTCTGGGCTGATGGCTCAGAGCCTGGAGCCGGTTTCCGATTCTGTGTCTCCCTCTCTCTCTGCCCCTCCCCCGTTCATGCTCTGTCTCTCTCTGTCCCAAAAATAAATAAACGTTGAAAAAAAAATTTATAAGAATATATTTATCACAAGCATTTATCCACAATGTCCTTAACAATCCCACAGAACTGCTTTAGTTTCCTCTGGTGCCAGATGGGGGGCCCGCCCTAGCTCCTTTGCAGGTCCACAGGCTGGGCAGGCTGAGGGGTAGCTCTCACTAGTGACTTCATGTTCCCAGAGGGGTTTATCTGTGTTCATTGCATTGCAGGTGGAAGAAGTCCGTCCCACCTTGAACTGGGATACTCATAGCCAATATTCTCTGCCTCTGACTGGGCCTCAGGGCAGGAATGGGACAGAGGGATTCCAGCAGCATTTTAGCTTGGTTTGGAGAAAGCCAGCACCAGGACCATCAGAGGGTGCCAACAACTTGCAGGCTCTGGCAACACCCTTGGCTTTTCCTGGCCCTCTATGTTCTCACCTGCACATTTAGGCAGAGCTCAGATGCCCAGCAGGCCATGGGCATGGCCACCAACATTTGTATTCAATTACCATACTTGAGCTCTACTGTACCATAACTGTTCTTAAAGCTATATAGGACATTTACCGCCATGCCAATCAGGTGTGCCTGCCACGTTCTGTGAATCTTGAGATTAGTGCCTTCCCATCCCCCATAGCTCGGCCACCTGCCCTGACGTCCAGGGATGCCCCAAACCTGCACAGGGCGTAACCAAATGTGCGAGCTCAGTGTTGATGTGGTGAAGACGCTGCCAGGCTGGCCTCCACATCTCTCTCCAGGGCCATGCGAGAGCTGGGGTTGTAAAGCTATAGGACCCTTTTTAATAAATAGAGAATTAACAACAACAAGAAAAATCCCACAGAACTAGTTTCTGATGGCTCCATCACAGCCATTAAAGATGAAAAGGCACAAATCATGATTTCCAGTTATTCCTTCTCAAAAAAACACTTTTCCAAATGGAATTCTATGGTTTTCCTAGAAGGAAAAAAGAATGTGATCTTTGGTACGAATGCTGTTATTCAGGGTACCATTGAAATACATTTAACTAGGCATCTACTGTTTGGGGAATTTGCAGTGATTGAGTTCCAGTTCATTACTTTCAGGGCTGTGATGCTATTGCCAGGGCCTCAAAATCAGTGAGATGACCTAAACCCAGGTCAGAGAGGCTACAATAGCACAAAGGCAATTATGCTGCAAGAAAAATGTTGTCCACTAATCAGCTGGCAATCAATTACTAAGAAGAGAAGATAACCCTCTCCCCACTCAAGCTCTTCAGTATTAATAGTGCCATCGTGTAATTACTTTCGGCTTGGGCAGGTGCATGAAAGGACAGACTCTATAGCACACTGCATCGAAGATTAATGAGTTCTGTCAATTTGCCCAGCAGACATCTGATTCTCCAGCTTTCTGTAGCTACTGGTTTTACACTTGCCTCAGGGTTTTTACCCCTGAAAAAATTAGCTAGTAATTTAAATACATTCAATAAGCATACATCTTTAAGGAAGGAAAAAAACCCTAATTTTGCAATGAAGTATGAACCAAAAAGACTCTTCATTTGAATATTAACATAGCAAGTGGTTCATAATGGCAGTATTCTTTTAGTCACACTTTATTTTTAGTTATCGCAATTAGTGATGTACAGGATTCAGAGACTATATAAACCTCTTGAAGCGGGATCATGTAAACTCAGCATCCCTGATATTCCCCCTTCTTCTTGCTGGCCTAGAAGCTATAAAGGCAAAAGCTGTGAGAGCTCCAGTAAATAATGGAACTATTTTAAAGCCTCCTACAATACAAATGGCTTGACTAAAGAGGAGAATTCTAGCCCACTGATTTTCTGGGTAAAAGCCATCGAGACTTCCCCCAAGCCCCCTCCCCAAAGGAAAATGCAGCACTGTCCCAGAGAACCTGGTCACCCAAGCCCATACATTTGTGTCAGAACAGGAATTGCCTATAAACTGAAATGAATATCAGGAAATTTGCTGTTGCTCTAAATTGATATTTTATAACCCAACTACTGTAAAATCTCATAATCTTTAAATACACGAAGTCAATGTACTAAATGGCTATTTTATGATGCTACCTAAAGCCTCCGATTTGTTTCTCATGAGGACCTAAGTCTTCCTAGCTCATGGCTCTCCTTCGATTGCTCTTTGAATGAGTGTATGAATAAAAGCAGAAAAAAAACTGACTCAACAACATTATTTGTTCCTCTATTTTTCTGCTTCCATTTAATGTTATAATCAGCTACCCATGAAATTTTTCTCCAAACTACATTCATTAGATATTAGATTTTGTTAATTAATTCTTTGTATTAATTTCTTTCACAGCAATGTTATCAATTGTTCCCAGTAAAAGGGAGAAAGAAAGAAAGAAAGAAAGACCCAGCCATAACTTGATTTTCACATAAACAAATTTAACCTTACCCAAACATTATGGTCGTGTTTATCACTGATCCATGTTCATTGGTTGGTGTTATTTAAATTATTATTTTCTACAGTAAGAGACAACGGAGTAGGAAGTACTTTTAATATGGAGAAACTATTCCTAAGAAGATAACAATACCTGTGCTCCCTTGAAAAACACAAAGTCTCATGCCTCCAAAGCTGGTAATCTTCAAAGTTGGAACTATTTTGAAGCCCACATTAGACATAGAATCCGCATCAAAATGAGATTAGTGACACATTATCAAAGTCATGACCTCATATAGGTCAATAAGAACTAACACCACCTTACCTCCATGATAAAATGATCTTACCTGTTTGAATTTTCCTCCTTATAAGATTTCTACCTAAGCTGATACGTTTTTATTCATCCAGGGGTTTCAAAAGAAATCATTTTTCTCAACGATCTGTTATCTTCTGATGAAGCCCTTGGTAGCAACATGAATGGGTCAATTATGAGAGTGTCCAGCCCACAGCTGAGAGCTATTCTGCCCGCAAACATAGTTCTGGGAACCTAACTTTTTTTTTTTTTCAACGTTTATTTATTTTTGGGACAGAGAGAGACAGAGCATGAACGGGCGAGGGGCAGAGAGAGAGGGAGACACAGAATCGGAAACAGGCTCCAGGCTCTGAGCCATCAGCCCAGAGCCCGATGCGGGGCTCGAACTCACGGACCGTGAGATCGTGACCTGGTTGAAGTCGGACGCTTAACCGACTGCGCCACCCAGGCGCCCCTGGGAGCCTAACTTTGATGTATGACAAGATAGGCCACCATCTCTGGGGCTACAAATGGTGTCAAAGGCAGAGCTAATTTCTTTTTTTTTTTTAATTTTTTTAATGTTTATTTTTGAGAGATAGAGAGAAACAGAGCATGAGTTGGGGAGGGGCAGAGAAAGATGGAGACACAGAATCCGAAGCAGGCTCCAGGCTCTGAGCTGTCAGCACAGAGCCTGATGCGAGGCTCAAACTCACAAACCCTGAGTTCATGACCTGAGCTGAAGTCAGATGCTCAACTGACTGAGCCACCCAGGCACCCAAGGCAGAGCTAATCTCAATCACATGCATTCAAATATACTCACATGTACTTATGTATATTTAATTAGTACTTAAATATCACTCTGATGACTAATTCCTGGTCAACACTAGCTGAATACTTTAAAGGCTAATATTTAAGATATATTTAGATATTCTGCCCAAAAAAGAATATCTAAACAGTGTGAACTGAATGGATAGGCAAAGAAAATAGGCAATACTATAGGCAATAAAAGCACTGTGGAAACAAGAGTTTCATTAATCACTCAATATCACTGCTCTATGATTGGATGTGTTAGTGACTAATCCTAATGGATGTATTATTATTATCATTGGATGACAAAAGACAACACCTAGCAGAGAAATAAAATGTCTGGACTCCCACCAGCCCAGCCTACACAGGGCAAAAGAAAAAACTGAGCTTGATTTCAATGTATCTTGAAGGGGGAAGAAATAAGAAAACTGAAGGGGCTAAAGAAGAAGAAAGGTTATAGGAGAACAGGGTGATTTTCCATCCCTGACCTTCATCAGTCCTGAATTGTGTTTCATCCAGGTTGTTTTCTCTAGGGTAGCGTGTTCTCAAGTAAGAACTGCCCTTAACTGGAAAGGGCCATTATGAAAGCCAAGGCCAGAAATTTCCTCCAGTGCACACCCTGCAGGGCTGCATAGAGAGAGATGTTTGCATACCTGCTTGCATATAGAGGTAAGCACAGATACAAGATGGAGGGGCATTTCCTGCAGACCCCAAAGCTCCCAGCTTCTTTCATCCAGGAAACAAATTTCATTAGCATGCCCTGAAATATAATAGCCAACAGAAATAAATACTGTCTCTCTGTGTTTTCCTCTCTGTGAAGCCTATCACCTCTCCCTAAGCTCCTATATAGAACTAACCTAGGACACATGAGGGGATAAATCCTAAAAGCAAAACACAGGCAATTTAGGCCCTCAGAACAATTTTTTTTGACCTACCATCTTGAGAAACACCCTCATCAGGTACTCCAAATATGAAACCATATTACTTTGTAAAATACAATTTTACATTTTAAATTCAAAGTAAAGTCTAAAAACTTTTTCAATTATTATAATACTAAAAAATAGAATAATAATAGCTGATATTTAGTACTAAAGTTAGGCACATGCTAAGTGCTTGATACGTGTTAACACTTTTCAACCCTCATAACAACTTCATGTAGCAGGTACAATTATTATCCCCATTTAGATGAGGAAACTCAAGCACAAAGAGTTATAAATTTGTCCAAGATCAAATATGCTAATGAATGGCAATGGGGGGATTCAAAGTCAAGGAGTTTCCCTTCAGAGTCTCTGCTTTTTACCACAGCATTTTGAATAGAATTTTTTTGAAAAAAATCATACTATGAAAATAGGACAAAAAGAACAGAAATAATTTTTTAATTATATAAAATAGTAGACTCCATAATGAGCATGACATACAATTAAGCAACAAGGTGATAGAGCTATTTAATCAACCTAACATATCAAAACATCCCTCATTTGCAAGCCCAAGTCTGAGTCAGTTAAATTCCTGAATCCATCAAAGTTTGTTTTCAGTGCTCACCCTAAATGCCCATCTTTTCATCCAACTAATTTTTGTGCTGGGCTGGCACTGTACTAACTGAACCATTGGATTTTATCTACAAGATACATAACTATCTGACTTTCTCTGGTCAGAGTGTCTAGAACCAGCGTGGATTGAAGCTAATGTCTTTTTTAGAGGACTTACTAAAGACTGCAAGAAGTCATTAACCACCTCCAGTACAGCAACATCGTCTACACGTCCTTCCTGCAGTGCCCCAGGCATGGTAGGCTTTCAATGTCCCAAGAGAGATTGGCAATGTTTAAGTAGCTTCCTTGCTGTATCATTTCCAAAGAAAGTTCAGCTACACATAACAGAAAACTAAAACTTAAGGTGGATTAACTGGTAGAGCTTTGTTTGTTTGTTTTTTGTTTCCATACAATAAGAGGTCAGAAGGTTGAAAATCCTGGGCCGGTGTGGCAGTGCCATGATGTCATCGGTACAATGCCTTGTATCACTACTTCATTACGAGCTTGGAGTATAGATCCAGTCTGTGTAGTCTCAGACACTATGATGCTGGCAAAGAAGGGAGGAATGGGGAAGGGCAAGACGAAGGGCACATGCCAGCGGAGCCTGGCTCTCACCTAAGGAATTTCCCTGAGTGTCCAATGCTAAGACTTCGGTTTATATCTCATTGTCCCAAACTGC
This sequence comes from Herpailurus yagouaroundi, assembly GCF_014898765.1. Classification (NCBI taxonomy): domain Eukaryota; kingdom Metazoa; phylum Chordata; class Mammalia; order Carnivora; family Felidae; genus Herpailurus; species Herpailurus yagouaroundi. The sequence continues at coordinate 75,378,054 of NW_024412388.1, forward strand.
ATCATGTTGCCACCCCCAAATAGCAAAGGAGAGAAGTGTGTTTTTGAACTGGTGCTTTGTTAACTGGAAAAATAATTTGGATTATGACAGTAGTAAAAGAGTAGAATTGGGTTGTTAGCTCTCAGCCTGCGACACTCACATTAGTCATGTGTGGGAGAATCCTCACACTGCTTGCTGTATCTTGCCTCGGCTTCACCAATTTCATAATTTGGAATCTGTTGACTATAATTCTGATATATAAGGACACTTTTGGTTATAATTTTAAAAAACTCAATTCAAGTGTAAAAAACTCAGTTTAAGTGTAAAAAGAAATTTAATAAGTTCACATAAATTCAAAGTCTGGAGTATATTGGCTTCAGGCACAGCTAACTCCAGGAACTGAAACAGTGTCATCTACCTCCTTTTCCTCCTCTTCTTCCTCTTAGACAAGCTTATTCTATGTAGCAGAGAAAATAAAATGGCTACTGGCCATCCACATTCTACAAACTTAGCATTCCCAGTGGAAAGAGTGATTATGAGTGATATTGAGGCTACAAAGGTGAATGATAAATAATCCCACATTTAAGGAATTCACAAGTCTACTGGAAATACTTTATTTTCTTGGGTGAATCAAGCTATGTAAAAGTAAAGTATTATACTCCCACTAATTTGAAATAATTTTAAAATATATTATTCATCTCTAGAATGTATTGGCCTCCATCATTGTTAAGTAAATACCCCTTCAACTCTAAGATCATAAGACTGAGCATCATATCCCAAAGGGTATTCTAAAAAGCAGAAGTTCTGGGTGTTACATAGAAAAGGGGTTCCACACCAAATAAGTATCAGAAACCATGCATACAACATCGTATTCTTACAGATTTAAAAGGCTCATTGACATACTAAGAACTCCAATAGATCCTAAAGTTAGGAAACCTGTATAATTTTATACGATCCAGCACTAAAGTTTACCACACAATAGTTTTTTGGGTTAAATGAGAAGAATGAACAAAACTCGGCTCTACAAAGCCAGCTCCTGAATTTGAAAGAAATTATGAAAGGCAGGAAAGAAACGAGAATGATAATTTACACTTTATAATGTGCCACATGATCTGCCTCTTACCTGTGAAGACATAATTCCATATTTATGCCATAATACAAGTCATAACTATGGTAAGGGTAAGCAGGGACCAAAACAGTGAAAAGATGAGAGAATGGTTCACTTTGGTATTTACTGGGAGATTGAGTTATTTCTTTTAGAAGCAGCTCTGTCTTCCAACAGGAATCTAAGTGCATTTTGACAGGAGGTTGCTGAATGGTTCATGTTGTTTACGAGACAATGTTTCAGTTACTTAATTATACACTGAAGTACCTAGAAATGAAATATCTCTTTTATGTACAACATACCTAATACAGAATTGTTTAGGTGGAAACTACAGGCTCTCTTTGTATTCGGGCATGTTGCTCAGTGGCTTATACATTAATAGGCTATCTGTGTACTTGATGTTGACAAAAACTATGAGCCTTCAGTAAAAACTAAACTGGTATAGTGGCCCTCTCTCAGTAGTACACTTTCTGCTTCCCTACATTCACACCATTGTGCAAGCTATTCCTGGTATGTGAATGCCCAAATCTGAGAGTGATGAAATGCTATCCAATTTCAAGCCTATCTCCTCTATGAAGTCATCTCTGACAATAACAATAATAATAATAGTTAATAATTATTAGGCACTTACCATGTGCCTTGGTCTAAGCGCTTAGCCCACATAATTTATTTTGATACCCATATGCCTTAAAGTCATATGGGGGTCAGTTTAATAATTATCTCCATTTTATAAGAGTTCTAGACATCATGTTCTGATCACATTTTGGAAAATTTCCAATGATGTGTGGCTCTATAGATAGACCAGGAATTGTCCCCATCTCTTGACCACTTTGACACAGTGCTAGTTATAGGTGTTTTGTGTCAGATTGCAACATAAAAGGTTAAACATAATGTCTGAACTAAGGCTGTCTGTTGAGGGACGTGGTAGGTTGTCAAAATCAAGTAAACAAGAGCTTACTGGGGCACATGGAACTTGAAAATCATCGTCACCTAATTACACCCTAAGCTGTCCAGTCTGGATCAGACGCTATATATATAAAGTCTGTTACATCAAAAGAAAGATGCAGGAATCCACTCACTGAAACTGATATTGTGCCTTTAAAAAGTATTTGATTTCAGCATTTAAAATACTGTGCTCCACTGGTTTAATTTTTATAAATGTTCCCTCTCTTATAGATCTTCTCAATAGCCACATCAGAGGAAAGTGAAGCAAGAATAAGCTCCTCATTCAGGCACTCAGTACACTCCTGCTTGATTGGAATGGATATTGTACATAATATGTCCCTACAGATGTTTCCTCCAGTGGGGCACATTGAATTTCATTTAAATGCCAAGGCACAAAATCTAAAACAATGTGACTTTAACAAAAAATCTGATGAGGAATTTGATGAGAAAATGGCAAGAATTCCTGTGGCATTTGGGTAACAATTTCAAGCCTTCATTTTAATAGAATAAACAGGATCATATTTCATTCAAATCTGGCAATGAGATGAGCTTTGGGTATTACATTGATATAAACCAATAAAGAATTTGCAAATTTGAAGCACTAATTAACAGACACAATATTAAATGAAAAAAGTTTGCTCCAGGGGCAAATATATTTTGAAGACTTTAAACTTTTATTAAAAGACATTTTTTGAATCACTTCTTCTGCAGTTTACTCTTTTGCTGGTTTTTACAAAATAAGGGAATACTGTGGTATTTTCAAACTGACACCTTTAACACTGTATCTGATATCCTTTTTTACCTTTCTGAGGCAATGCATCAATGTCATAGTGTTTTGAAATGTACAGAAAAATAAGCCAAAACATGAGCCCAAATATCACAGAATAATCAGAGCAGGATTCATTTAAGATATTTCATCAGTGGTTAGAGTCCAACCAACTATAGTGTGGTGTTCAAGTTGACCACAATAGATATATCCTATAACATTTATCAGAGCCATTCATTCCTAGAATATAGAAATTAGGTTAACTATCCCCAGGGGTAAGAGTGAATACCCAGAAAGGTAGTCATAATGGCAGAAGGATGTGCCTCCACCATCTTGGACTGGAAGAGACTTGAGATTTTATTCATATAATCAGATAACTCACTTAATTCCACTGCTACTATGTCAAGGGCATCCACCAAAGACCATGTGAATGTCTTTGTGACTCATTGTCCCCCAGATGTCTCAGGGATGCTCATTTAAACCCAATTTCACCTAGATAAAAATGTGAAGGGAGGTGAAGGGATAGGTATGAGGAAATACAGTAGAGTGAGATCTTGCAAGCAGATAACACTTCTAAACAAATGACTTACTAATTTCCAACCCCATGCAAAAATTATTTCACAATGGTTCTAAAGGAAGAACTCTCTAGAGCCTGGTCATAAATGCACTACAGAAAATATTTTCTTCACCTAATTGCAATGTTGCATAGTGTTATTTTCTTGAGACTACAATATCTAAGACACATGTATCTAAAGACTCATACTTCAGAAAATGGGAATGTCAGCCAAATGTTAAAGAATCAAATATATAAAACTGACCTACATAAGCTATTGTGGGCTGGCTCTGTGTGTATGTGTGTATATGCACATGCACACATATGGAATTGCATATCTTTGTTTGAATATGTGTATTTGTAGTAAACAAGCAGTTATTTTATCCTAAGCATGTATTCAGCAGAAGTGAGATGGTGTTAATACTACCTGATCCAACAATTTTGCAATCTGTGCCCCACTTACAGGTTTTCACAGGGAATTAATTTGTTTGCATTATGACTAAATACCACATTCTCTAAGATGAAAGGAAAAGGGGATTAAGTATAGTATAAGGGGAGTTATATACACTTTAACCTCATATAAGAGAGGTATTACTGCATCTGTATACAAATGGGGAAAGTAAGACCCAGAAAGCTTAAGTAACCAGCCTATGATCACACAACTAACAAATAAGAGAGCCAGAATTTTAGAGCACATAAATTTGGCTCCAGGACCCAGGCCTTTTCTCACTATACCAGAACATCATAAAAATTTCTTAGAAAGTAAAAGGTTTAATCAAATTAGTTAAACCATCAAATAACTAATTTAACTTATTTTTAGTTCATTTATCACTCAAAAAAATCATATCTGACCTAGTGCCAAGAATGTCTGTTTCATGAAAAACTGTGAACCAGATTCTGTTAAAGGAAGCTTAGGAACAAATGTGTGCTCAACACTCTGCCCCTTTTATGTGCCATGTTATCAATTAGAACCTTATTCCTAGCTCCATTTTACCTCATTCTTTTTTCCATTTTTCCAATTAGTCATGTTTTACATACTCTTGTCAGTGACAAGCAGTGCTTTCTTGAAGAAAGCATACCATAATTGAACACATTTTCTTCTTGTGCATTACTCAGTTGTTTGGGTGGAACACTGGGTCAACCAATGTTTTAAGAACCATTTTCCCTCCCCCTAGTTTCTGAGATAAGGGATATTTCATTGACATGTCTACACTGTACTTAACACAAATAAGTGATACTCTATTGTAAGATCTATTAACTTTATATCATAGTATATAAGTATTGTTCATTTTACATCATAGTTTTAAGTGATGGGATATCAAGAATAAGTGTAAACATCAGGGCACTTGGGTGGCTCAGTTGGTTTAGCGTCTGACTTCAACTCAGATCATGATCTCATGGGCTCGAGCCCCACATTGGGCTTTGCGCTGACAGCCTGGAGCCTGAAGCCTGCTTCAGATTCTGTGTGTGTGTCTCTCTCTCTGCCTCTCACCTGCTTGTGCTTTCTCTCTCTCTCAAAAATTAATACATGCACATTTTTAAAAAAAGAATAAGTGTAAACCTCACTCAATGAATTCATCTCCTGTAATGGGGAAATAGTGCATTTGTAGTTATATGGAAATTACAGTCTTGTTGTCTTTATTTGGAGATTAAGCATGGTTAAAGGAGATGAGCACCAAGTTAACAAGGGATGGGTTTGTGATGGTTAATTTGTGTGTCAACTTGACAGGATTCTGGGTTGTCCAGATATTTAGTTAAACATATTTTCTAGATGTGTCTGTGATAGTGTTTCTGATCAACATTTGAATCACAAAACTAAGTAAAGCAGATTTCTCTCCCCATTGTGGGCAGGATTCCTCTAATCTGTTGAAGACCTCAATAAACTAATAAAGGTTTGCTTTCTGCCTGACTGTCTTAAAACCGAGACATCAGTCTTCTCCTACCTTAGGTCTTAGATTTGAACTAGAACTTACACTATTGGCTCCCCTGGTTCCTAGGCTTTGGACTCAGACTGGAACTATACCATCAGCTCTCTTGAGTCTCCAATTTGCCAACTGTACATCTTGGAATTATTAGCCTCTAAAATCATGTTAGCTAACCCCTCCTGGTAAATCTCTCTCTTTTTATAATTTGTACATGCACATGCATATGTACACACACACACACACACACACACACACACACACACACACATTGGGGCTTTGGGGATGGGATGAATGTATTTTTCATGTGAAAAGGATGAATTTTGGAGGGCCAGGAGTTGAATATTATGAACTGAAATGTATGTTGAAGCTTTAACACAAATGTGATGATCTTTGGAGATGGGGCCTCTAAGAGGTAATTAGGGTTAGACTGATTGGGTCACAAGGGTGGGGATTCATGATGGTATTAGTGTCCTTATAAGAAAAGATACCAGAGAGTTTTCTTGCCCATTCTTCCTCTGCATGCATGCACTTAAAAAAAAGCCACATGAGAACATAACAAGAAGGTAGCCATCTCCAGCCAAAGAGGGATCCCTCAACAAACCCAACCATGATGGCATCATGATCTTAGAACTCTAGCTGCCAGAACTGTAAGGAAATCTGTTTTTGTTATTTAAGTCACCCAGTCTATGGGATTTTGTTGTGGCAGTCCAAGTAGACCACGGTATGTATTTTTAAAGGCTAGAGTTGAATTCTATCAGTTCCTAAGTATGTATTTTCCAATTATGTATTCCAGAACTGGGGGAATAACCACAGGATGGGTTTGTGTCTTAGTCCATTCAAGCTCGTAGAGCAAAAATACCATAAACTGGGTGGCTTACAAATAACAACTGTGTATATCTCACAGTTCTAAAGGCTGGAAGGTCCAAAATCAAGGTGCCAGCAGATTCGATGTCTGCTGAGAGCCCACTTTCTTGTGCAAAGATGGCACCTTCCTGCTATCTCCTTACATGGTGGAAGGAACTTGGGAGCTTTTTCTATAAGGGCACTAATCCCATTTACAAGGGCTCCACCCTCATAAACTAAGCACCCCTCCCAAAGGTCCCACCTCGTAATACCATCACATTGCACATTATGTTTCAACATATGAATTTAGGGGTGGGGAGCACACAAACATTCAGTCCATAACAGTTTAGGATCCACTGAACCCACTGTGAGATGGCCCTGGGCCAAAATTCCATTCAGCACTTGACCTCCTTTAGCCTCAATTCTGACTGGTAGACCACAGTGACATTTTCCATCTCCTGGAATTAATGTCAGTTCAGAGCCAGTGTCCAACAATCCCCCCAAAGTGTGACTATTTTCTTTTTTTTTTCTTCCAATGCACACTAATGCTGATAAAAGGTCATAGGACCCTTTAGGAAGGCTGGGGAAAAGGTTAACAATATAAATTTTGGCAGTGTAGCAGGGCCCTTCATCAAGGAAATTCATGGGGTTCTGGGTTTATAAACAGACTCTAGTCTGAGAATTGACTGAGTCCTCATGACTCTCTGTTTTGATTATTAAAGTTAACTGCTATTCACTTGACCTAGAACTCTCTTATTTAACAGATTAAGTAAGAATTTAGTAGCCTGCCCATCTACTTCACTGCTAAGGACATCATGATGAACTAACCAATACCATAGGTCTACACAACTCAAGACTATTCTGAATACTGCTTTGACTCTGTTGGCCATTATAATAACCACACCCACATTGTCTTTGGCAATTAAAGACCACAACATGGTCCGGGCCACCTCAGGATTCAGTTATCGCCACTGCACTTAGTTGTCTAATTTAAAAGCTGCAATTCCCGCTGTAATTTCTACAAAGAAGAATGAAGAGTCATTCAGGATGCTGGGGCTCCCTTCACAGGTTTATTCCTCACAGTGGTGGTAAAAGTTGTGCCCTCTGGACTCTTTTAGGGTAAAAGAACAGGCCTTCCATGATAAATCTACTCTGCCATGCCAGAGTTGGGTGGGTCGGTATGTATGAGTGTGTGGCCTAGAGTACAGGGGACAAAAGATAGTGTTTAAAAATTAAATCAAAACAAAACTCTCAGGTAGAGTTTTCCATTACAAAGTGCTTTACCCCTTGCAGAACTAATTCTAGCAAACCACAATCTTTGGAGCAAGGACTTGGCTTTTTCTTTTAGGTGAATGCAGTCTTTCCAAGGTTGGGACATCTCAGTACCCTTCACAAACATAGTGTGAATTTTCCCTATCTTCCAAAGATAGTGACATAGCTTTTTTTTTTTCTTTCTATTTCCAAGCAAGAGGTAAGTGCCTACAAATATAAATGAGCCACAGCTTGCAGATGAAGGGCCTGATTGTCTTTTCAGACGCTGGCATGAATCAAAGCCAAAGGGGAGGAAAGTATTACCAGTCCAGCATTGACACTATCAACAAAACTTGAAGAAAATTGAATTCTGTATTTAAAATGTCATTAACTGTGAAAATAATTTAACTGACATGCTAAAGAACAAAAAACAAATTAAAAAAATTTTACCCCAATATCCATTCTAATAGTTTAGCTTCACCAGTATACACAGCAAAACAGACTGGTTTTTTTTTTTAATTAAACTTGCATACCTTCAAATTAAAAAATCATCTGGGAAAATGATTTGCATAGTACACGGTATAAGTGCTAAGACTGCAATTGGTTTGCCTCCTAGGCTGGTGCATTTGAGATACAAACTTTTAAAATTTATTTTAGTGAATACTGTTTATATCTGCATTCTGATCATGTATGAGGCTATTTTTCTCAGAAAATTTTGGAAACATTTGGTTTTACAAAATAAAAAAAGCCAACCAACCATTTATTTTCTGTTCCTTCATCTATGGGTACTCTTTAAGTTCATGAATATGGGTATCAATGAGTCACTTTATATCATTTAAGGACAGATATGGAAAATCTGAATTTTAAATATCAAACATTGTTTTTTAATTCCAACTGATATCTACGATCGCATATCCCATCTTATTTTAATGATCTATTTATGTTTCTGTCTGCCCCGCTATACTGTGAGCTTTTTGAAGACAGATTCTGTCTTACTCAGTTTTTCACATCCAGTGACTAGCACCATCCCTGGCATGAATCTTTACTGGCACGATATTTTCAGCCTAAGACCTCTGTATGAAGATTTTTCTTTAGTTCTTACAATTGAATGGAATGCAGCATTTCAGTGCAGTAGGATTCAGATGAAAAAACATCACAACACAATCTTGCTAGCAAGCCAGCTGCTCCCTTGTCTGCAACCTCTATTAGCATTACGAAAATAATAACTTTGTAGTAATTGAATCCTAGAAAATCTCCATTTCCATTTTGTGTAGAGCCCAATGCAGAAGTCCAGGAGCAGGAATTCTGCAATCCTGCTATTGCCTCTAAGACCCAAGATGTCAACCCTATCCCTATCCTCTTCCTTTTTTTTAACCCCTGGTACATAGAATTTAGTTACCATGCACTCCAGTTTATAACACATGAATTATCATCTGTCCGTACCAAAAAAAACCACTCATTTTATTTGCCCCTGCTATAATGTATTAGATATATATTTCCTTAGACATAAAAGTTTCCTTGAAAAGTAGAGTGTACTTGGTTTATTTAAACTTAAAACATAATTTTTATATATGTAATATTTAATTACTGAATGTACTAATAATCACATGCTATTTCCTATGTGTTCACTTAACATTATGCTTTTTGGTTTCTGTTCATTTTGCATGTCATTGAGTGAATATAATTCATTAGTTCTGACTTCTGTATTCCATCATACGAATCTACTAAAATTTACTTATCCACCTTTTCAATACCTCTTAATCCTTGCTACCACAAATAATCCTACAATGGACATACATTTCCACTTGTGGACCTTATCTATGCTTTGTTTTTTTGAGTAGTATAAGATTTCCCTCCAGGATGGCGGCACCAGTTTATACTCCAATTAGCAGTTTTTATAAGTTCCCATTTCTCCATATCCCTGCCAATATTTGATATTAAGCATTTTTAATCTTTGGCAATTTAATGGGCATAAAGAAATATTTCCCATATATAAAATAGTTTGTGTCTTATTTTCTAGTTAGTAGTTGTTGCTCTAAAGAGATGTTACTGTTTTCCTTTTGGACTGTGATACTTGCTGTATTTTTCAGTGGATAGACTTTTTTAATTTAAGGAATACTTGTTATTTTTCAAAGAAGTGTCTCCAATAAATATTGAAAAGTTAATGTATAGTAGTCACTGTGTTAGGACCTGCAGATACAATAGTGAAAAAAAAACAGACAAAATCCCTGTACCCAAAAGATCTTGTGGTAAGACAATCAGAAAATAAACAAGGTATGTAAGGTAGATGGGGAGCATGTACTAGACCAAGATGCTGAACTAGCACAACTTCTGGATCTCTCCCCTAAGGCCAATCCTACCAAAAATATCAAGATATTGAGAACACTTTGAGAAAATATTTGGGACATTGCTGTTGGAGAATGTAAGAAAGTGGACAGATTCATAATGTATTTTGGAAAATCTAGCCAGTGACTATATGTGTACAATGAGTTTCTAAAAGAAGAAGTGGCAACCATTTTGATGACGGTGACTAACTTCTTAAAAGTCAATAACATGGTGGGAAAGCAGGACAATAGCCATGCCACACATATGACATCTTTAACCCTACTCCAACCACAAATTAAATATCCAAATTGTATTAAAATTGGTATTAAAAATAAATAGAATTAATCACAAATCTCTCAATAATATATTTCACGTTTGTGAAGAGATACTATTAAGTGCTTTTTGCATTACTACCAGGTGTTTGTAACTATTCCAAAAATTCCTAGACTGAGATGTTTTTAAATAAGAAAAAAATAGATTTCATTTTTGTCACACAGGATAATCCAGCTACCAATCTCAGGTGAGGATTCCCACCACTTGAAGGCAAAGAGCGTAACAATGCCAACCACCAGAAACATGAGCCTACTGACACTGGCCCACTGCATCTTCTATGGGTTAGAGTTTTTGGGGAATAACTCAACACACAAGACACTAGTTGGAAAAATGCTTTACTCACCAAAAGAAGAAAAGACACAGCAAGATTGGTGTCTGCACTGTGAAGCCAGTTTCTCATGGCCAAAGGGTCTCTCCCAATAGCCCAGGCATGGGCTATTTACCCATGGGCTGCAGAAGAGTGGAGAAGAGTAGGATTGGCCAGGTGCCACATGAAAGACACACTTAATCAATACAAGAAATTCATTGCACACCCAGGACAGGGAAAGATTACTCCTAATAAGAAAGAGGAATCTGGGGCCAAGCAATACCTTGGTACCCAGCTTCCACATTAGGGAACGGTCGAGGCCCAGGGCACTGATTGGGTAATCCCCTGGTGTGCAACAGGTCACATGATGACTGTTTCCCCAACAGTTTTTATAGGCAGCCACAATTTAGTCTAACTTTTCCGTTCTTAAGTGCTTTTTTACATGTGCAGTAGAAGGGCTACTGATATGAAATCACAAACACTATTAACAAAAAGCTATCCAAATGTTGTATGACAAATTCAGATTTTCTAATCCATCCTTCTTCTCCAATACATGTCATGTTAATTAAGAAAAACTGCTGATTTTGGAAATAGGAAAAATCAAATTATACTGATTTGTACTGTATCAAAAGAAGTGTATCACAGAGAGTTGAGTAAAGCTAGGAATAGAACAAAAATTTCATTGAAAACAAAGGTATCTGCAAAAAAAAAAAATGTTTTTCAATGTTTCAAAAGCCACAAGTGGGTTATGGAATTCTACCAGAGCAAGTAATTTCAGTCTCTGTTTGGAGATAAAATTGCCTAAATCTATACCACTCTAATGCTTACCATATTTGAATCAGAACAACCTTGTTAGATACCTGCTAAGAACCTTCTCTCAAACCTCCTCCTCTCCTGCTAGGCTTATTGTCACTGGTCCACAGAGGACTGTTCATTTTTGTGAGTTTACATATATCACTTATACCTTATTTAATAGGCTCTATCTATTTAAGACCATCAACGAAACTTGTATCAAACTGCAGGTAGGCAAAAAATCTAATACACTACCAGGGAGAGCATCCATGGAAATATATTGAAAAGGCCAAATGGAATTTAATGCAGGCTTCTTTTATGCACTCTAGTTGGGGAATGGAAAGGTGTCTATTCCTGGGGCACCTGGGTGGCTCAGTTGGGTAAGCATGTGACTCTTGGTTTCAGCTCACAGTTCGTGGGCTCAAGCCCCATGTTGGGCTCTGTGCTGACAGCGTGGAGTCTGCTTGAGATTCTCTCTCTCTCTCTCTCTCTCTCTCTCTCTCTCTCTGCCCCTCTCTCTCTCAAAATGAAAGAAAGAAAGAAAGAAAGAAAGAAAGAAAGAAAGAAAGAAAGAAAGAAAGAAAGAAAGCTGTCTATTCCTTAGAAAGAAGAAGAGGTCTACTTCCCAAGTATATAGACTTCACATACCATGGTTTCTAAAAACAAACTGAGACAAAAAGGACTCAGAGTTCTAAAAGACAAAATACACTGCTCCTAAAACATAAAAACCATACTCTGAGAATCTGTAGCCCAGTTTTGGACTACAATCTAGCGTTTATAATCTTTTGGAATGATATTTTGGTAAACCATGCTACTAGGATATTTCTGTTTTCAGTTATACTATTGCCCATATTTGTGGCTGTGTATGTTTCTCTCACTTCAAAGTGCAAACTTGTTTAGGACAGGGAATCTGGTATCATGGAAATAAGATGGGTTCCAAAATTGGAAGACTTGAGGTAGAACATCATACATGACACGTCCTGTGTACTGCCACTCAGGCAAGTCACTGAGGCTTGGTTTTGTTCTCTGTAAATGAGGACAGCCATATAGCTACTTCCCAAGGGTTTAAAATGAGAATCTGTCTAGAAAATGTGTAAATTGTAGAGCATTCTACAAATACCGATGACTATTATTGCACATCCTTGTGTCTCCCAGAGTAGCACAGTGTTGTGAACATTCACAGCACTCAATACCTGCTTGTTGACTGGGACACACTTGTTGAAAATAGTGAATTCATCTTATATGATAAGAATTGGGAGGTTTCCTCTTCATAAGACACATTTCAGGGGCAGAGGAAACTCAAATTGTGAAGCCAGCTGTGACCCACAGCATGTTTAGTGGCCAAAGCTGTCCCTCTGGTGTCCAGGAGCCTTTTATTTCCCCAGTTTAGGACCAACCCCTCTCCTATCCTCAGTTGCTACTTCTCAGAAATTTTAGTTACATAAAATTCAAAAGGTCAGTTAGCCAACTGGGTAAACTAAGCTTTGTAAATAAGGAAGAGAGAAGTAGAGGATCCAATAGCACCCCCACTTGCTGCCATTATCTCACTATTTCCCATTTTGTACACATCAGTTAATTTCTCACAAACCCTGGGTCCCACTCAGAGCAATATTAAAAGCCTACTTTAAACCATTTTAAAAGTATATTCAGTTGTTGTATTTAATAGTGCTTTGGCCTTATAAATTTCTGTAATTGTCATAAAAACCCTAGGTTCCACCTGGACAAACTTGGGGCTCCACCAGTAGTGGAGTAGTACCAGCCACCAGTTAAGAATCACAGATCTAACAAATGAATGAATGATGATTCCTAAGAAACACTTAAGCTCAAGGATGACATACTCTTCAGATGTATTTTCTTCAGGCAGGTCTTCATGGGTCTTGTGCCAGAGGTTTTCAAAAGCTCACAAATACAAATAAAACTCCATTATATGGTATTCTTCTCTTCTTCCACTCAAGAGTGCTCCATGTTGGGGCACCTGGGCAGCTCAGTCAGTTAAGCTTCTGACTTGGGCTCAGGTCACAATCTCATGGTTCAGGTTAGTGCGTTCAAGCCCCGTGTTGGGCTCTGCGCTGACAGCTGGGAGCCTGGAAGTTGCTTCGGATTCTGTGTCTCCCTCTCTCTCTCTGCCCCTCCCCTGCTTGTCCTCTCTCTCTCTCTCTCTCAAAAATAAATTAGCATTAAAAAGTGTTTGTTTTTTTTAAACAGAATGCTCCATGTCTAATCAGCAAACCATAACTAGGAGTAAAGAATACCAAGTCAACCAGTGAAAATGTGAATATCTATTACTCATTAGTTATGTGATCATATACAGGTTGCTTAGCTAGGCTATAAAGGGAAAAATACAAGCAACCACCTCTAGCCCCACTATAAACCCACTGGGACCTTTAGTGCTACTCCTTCTTCAAAGTACTATAAAGTACTATATATATACACACACACTATATAGTATTTTATATATATATATATATGTATATATACAGTAAAGTACTATATATATATATATATATATATATATATATATATATATATATGGTGTGTGTGTGTGTGTGTGTGTGTGTGTGTGTGTGTGTGTAAAGTGTTACTGGCATGTGATGGCATTGGCTTCTCCAACCTTAACAAGACCTTCAAATGATACCGTCACAAGATGAGGCCCCAATGCCTACAAACAAAGCAGACGCTGCCATAGACACCCAAAGGGACCAAGTCCAAATTCATCCAAGACAGGAGAGACTCTTACCTTAAGGATTTCTTCATTTTCCATTTTTTAAAAATCAGAACATTTAAACAAAAGACCTCTCTGTATCAAAAAAATACACATAGATAGATAGATAGATAGATAGATAGATAGATATAGGTAGATAGATAGATAGATCTGCATGTATATATATAAATGTACATCGACCACCAATGTGAATGATACTTCCTACACTTTATGTGGTGTATCACCTGTGAAGCCATGTGTGGTACTAACCCCCTCTTTATAAGTAAATGAGATTTTATCTTGCCATTTAAAGCCTTTAGAACAAATTTCTATTATTCAACAAATTTCTATGATTATTATTGTTCAGTAATGCCCAGCCTATACATCTATGATACCAAAAGCCTGTAACATTAATACTGTCTTTCCCAGACAATAACACAACGTCATTATAATCAAGTTCCACCATACACTAAATGCCTTGCACTTTCTAAACGAGAAAAACAAACATTAGAAACATTGAAACCACTTTCTATATACTTTTCAATATTTTGGAGTCTGGTAAAATTTCTAGTCAGTCCAAAATGTTTACATTGCCAACATACACTTACCAGTGCCACTCTAGCCTGCCTTTTCTCTGTTTGTCTTCTCATATTTCTTATATTAACAGAAAACAAGCTATAGCTGTAGCAAAGTATGCTTATAGTTCAAATCTGGACAAAGATTCCCAGGAAAAGCAAGCACAAAAAAATAAATAAATAAATAAAAAGAAGCAAAATATGTTGAAATTACGTTAGATTCCCCTGTTAAATTGAAATAAAAATTTCTTTGGAAAGTTAAAATTCGCTTGTTTGTTCCCTTTGGTTTGGTTTTGCTAATTTTATTTGTTTTTAGGGTAGAGGAGGGTTATTAAGGATTTGGAACAGGAGACAAGTACCTTTCATTTTTTAAACATATTGGGTTTATGGACTGATATTAATTTGTATATAGGTATGTTAAAGAAATCTTTGGGTGAGCCTTTGAGCTCCAATCTCATGGCCATACCCGAGTCTAGAAGAAACTTCATTCACATTAAATGCAGGGAGAAAGAACATGTTTATAATCGCAAAAAGAAATCGTTTATAATTAAGCAGAGCTGAATGCTCAAACAGACAATATGCAAGGAATAAAAATGAAAAACATTTCGGTCCTTCTTTTGCTTTCTTGGTCTAACACATCTCTCCTTGATGAGCTAGTCTGACCACAGCTGGGCTTTACATTTCTGTAATTAGCACAGCAGAAGCCCAGGCGAGGGCTCGGCTTTACTTCTTCTATTGTTTGCACGTTGGGGGGCAGGATTCTAAATGTCAGATGCTTCTTCCTATTGCAAAGTGGCCTACTAGCTCCTTAAAACCAGTTTGAAAACCTTTCAAGAATCATTGAATTGGGCCCCATATCCCACATTAGACAGAGATTCCAGCAGCAGGGACCTCCAAAGGGCTTGTCAGTTTTCTCAGGAAAAAAATAAGAATAAAAATAAATGAGCTTTTAGGCTGCCTTGTGGAAAGCTCGGGTGTAAATATAGAGGTACTGGACGCTGCCCCTGGGTTTCATTTTCATGTCATTCCACAGAGGAAGGATGTTTTCTTTTAAGTCAGCACAGAAACCTGGAGGAAAAGCCAAATTGTGACTTCTGTGTGTAAGCTTTAGAATTCTGAGATGTTCATTTTCATACCTACTTACTGACAGCTAGGTCTCCCAAGTCAGTAAATAACTGAAGAAGAAAAAGTTTGGATTCTTGTTTTCCTGACAGTTATATAATATGTAGGCCCTGTAAAACACTAGGCACTGATTTTATATCACTAGAAAACTGCCGGCTATCCAGACACCTAAAAGTTTTATATAGTCCTAATTACTGCAGCATAGAGTGGTAGGGAACTAAATCAACTGTTCCATTTTTTTTCCCCTTGTGAGTTGCCAACCCCTGGAAATAAAGCTGAGGATTAACTTAAATGGGAAAGAACCCCTACGTTGCTTAGGTTATTTGAAAAGTCCATGCAACTTGGACACACATTCTCTTCCTCTTTTTCTATTTTTCTAGGTTAGATGAAACTCTAAAGACCATGATGAAAAACATTATCCTGGGAGCCATCCAGGGCAGCCTTGTCTAAGGCCCATTACTGAGTAAACACGGTATAAACTTCCACTGAGCAAACTGGGCACACCACCACAAAACCAAGGAGCAAGGTCACTGATTCCTAACATGAAGGGCAGCGATCAGGATGATGGGGGAAGGAGGATAGAGTAGGATAACTTTTCACCCCTGGTGGGTCTTGAGCCCACCCCAAATTTGAGAACCACTACATCACACAAAATTTCCCAAACTCTACTTTACTTCTACCAGAAAGGGAAGAATTTGGTGCCAGCACCACCATGACAAGTCTTGATGGAAAGGCGAAACCCTATTTAGAATATAGGAATCATTTCACCGATGAGTGACAATTTCTTTCTCACATATCAATAATCTCATCAAGCAGTCAAATGCTTACCTAGGGTTAGCTTTTAATTCTTAGAGAATGAAATGAGGTAGACAGCTTAAGCAGAGGAAAAGTCATTAGAAAAAAAGAGTAGCACCTTATACTTACTTGGGTCTGCTCCACCTTTAACCGAAGTCTCTAGTGATAATGCTCACCACTCCCCGGAACTTCCATAATTTCTCTTCAGACTAACATATTATTTGGCCTACAGTAGAAAAGATATTGTGGAGAGTCACAACACAATTCATGTATTTGGATCCATTCCATTTCCCTTCCCTTATATATGTGTTTTTATGTGTGTACCTACATGTATGTGCATGAGTGTATGTGTGCTCATGCATGTATATGTGCCCGTAAAAGCATTCATTCTCAACAATACAACTCAGCACGGTTCATCAGAATTTTCTATAATGGTGGTAATGTTCTACATCTGCACGGCCCAATATGGTAGCCACTAGCCACCTGTGGTTTGTGTGACTGAGAAATTAAAATTTTAATTAATTTTAAGTTAAATAGCCACATGTGACTAAATAATGGCTACTGTATTGGCCAGAGCAGATATAGAGGATCAATGTCTTTATTAGATATAATAATGGCACATGTTGGCATAAATATATGCCAGTATAAATGTTTTAGTTGTCCACAGATCAATCCCAAATACATAGAAGGGTAGATTGCATGTGGTTATATAATACATATATACAAGCATATGAATGGATGAGTCTTGACCAGCTCATTTGCCAGAAATAAGCTACGTAGTCATTAAGGAATTCAGGATACCAGCAACTTCCATGGTTGTTCTAAGGATTGCCATTCCATTTAACTAAAATGGGAGAAAGCATAGAGGAGGCTGTGTCGGAGGTTTTGATAGGTCAGGCCTCCAAACAGGCTACTTCCACTTATGTTTCAATGACTAGAACTCAGTCACACGTGCTTCTATCGGCAAAGATCAAAAATATAGCTATATACCTAGAAAGAAGGTTAATAGATTTTGATAACCAGCAGAATATGTCACTACAAGTGATCTTTTCTCTATTTTCAAAGTTTTCTATAAATGGCATACACTTCCCTACAACAAGAGAAAACTAAAGTAAGTTTTATTTTTGAAGGGGATACCAAGTATTTTTCCATAAGAAGATACAATAACTAATATTTAAGGTTGAAATATACTTCTTAAGTCCTTGAAAAGGGTTAATAGGGAAACATAAGCTTTATTTATAGAAGATACAGTAAATTAGAGCTAAAACAGACATTTGTTATTAGGCATTTGGGACATAAGAGTGTATATATATATATATATATATATATATATATACACCTTATAAAAAAAAAAAAATATCCCCCCCCCCATCCCAAGGTGAAAATTGGTGAGCCAATTTTGTCCCCCTGGCAGCAGTATCACAATAAGATAAGGAATCTGAGTCCAGAAAGTATAGCTACTTCTCCAAGGTCACAAAGCTAATTAGCTGACCAATCAGAAATGATTCTCAGGTGTTCTGACCACCAATCCAGTGTTATTTCACTATACTATAGTGAATCCTCATATTAGTGAATATACAACTCAGCATCCCACTTGTCTACAATGTAAATGAGAGAGAAAAAAATGAGCAATGTCTTATAAGATATGATATAGTAGCTGGTTGGGGTGTTTTTGTTTGGTTGCTTTTTGACTTGGTTGTATTTCTTTTAGGGTTTTTTTTTCTCCCTTGTGTAGTAAATAACAGGAAGAAGTATACCCAGAGTTTCAATAACCATCATTTGTAAAACTGCTGGGGAAGAGGAAATGGAAATCAAGTCCAAGAAAAACTCACACCCAGTCAGCCTGCCAATGACCAAATGACTTCTACAGGTCACAGTGTGTTTTGCCATCTTTGCACCCCTCCATGACAAAGAATGGTAAGTATCAGGAAGGGTGGTTTATACCTTCCCAAGTGCAAATCTAAGATTTGTTAAAAAGAAAAAGTTTCCCAGGGTTTCCAGTACCAAAGAGATCAAGGATTTCCTTTTCTAAGGAAATAGCATGGTCGCTGTTTCCAACCAAGCACCAGCTAATGGAAAAAAAATTCAAAACGGCACAGCTCACAAGCACCTATATGAAACATGCACTATGTTCAGAGTAAAAAACAAGGGACGGATGTCTGTAACATTAGAAATGGCTTTCGAAACCTATGAAAGTAATTTTAGAGCTACTTTAAAATATTTTATGCAGGAAAGATAATGGTACTGTTATACACATTAGAATAATTTGACAAGAACAAAGTTGATGGTCCTGATGTTGCAGCGGGTTGAAAATAATGACATTTTTATCAGGTTTTATTAGAGACTATTGTAACTGTATTTGAGAGTGAGAAGAAACTGTAAATTTTCAGAATTATTTTAAAGTCTTTTAAAGTACCTCCAGAAGTAAGCATAATCCAACTTTTCCTTTTAGTGACTGCTTAATCTTGTATGGTAAGAAAAGTTATATTCTTTCCTTTTAGTAGAACAGGTAAAATTGTTACTTAGACCATCAAAGCCATTAAATTTGTTTTTCAAAAGAACCATCTCTTAGATTCCATAACACTGTCATTCTAGATACTTTCCTACTACCATTTTAATGAAAGAAAAAATCTGGCTAAAATTGCACTATCTGACCTTCGCATTAATAGTCTTGCCTCTTGCCTGTCAAGCTAATAAAGAGTTCAGGGAATCATAAGGACTCATCTGGAAATGATAGAATTTCTGCTTTTCTCTTTCTTCCCTGGACACTAATGGCTTTTTGTCAGTCTTCTTCACTCAGTGTATGACACATGAAGCCTTTCCATTTTAGATGTCCATTAACTTCAAGCATTATGACAAGAACAAGGCAACCTCCTAAAGAAACTAAACTCAAACACTCATATTAAATTTCTCCAATTCCTCAGCTTATAAGGTGCTGTTTTCAATTGTCAATAATGTTCATAAGAGTAAGCGATATCCATTGCTAATTAAAACAAGCTGTTTAAACAAACACAAAAGGTCACCAAGACTGCAGATCAACATATTCATGTTATGGTTTGGTCTCCTGGTCATTACCATGTGATGATTTGTTTCTATCTTGTAGGTACCTATTTTTCTAAGTAACAAATGTAGAAAAGAAGCACACAGAAAGCAACAGTCCACAATAGGTGCCAGGAGGCCAGGGTGCCAGTGATGCAGTGGGTATTGTTTCCTGGAGATCAGTGATGTGCAGCATTATCACAGCAAATGAAAGCGAAGAAATTTTCATTTACTTTTCCTGAGTTCATAGAGATCAAAGGCATAAACTACAGGGAAAATGCAGTTTTTATTAGGAAAAGTGACACCTGTAGTTTTCTGCAAGATTTTTAAACAACCTTCTATCTATATAGATGTGCTATTAAGGCACAAATAAAATGTAATACCTTGTCTGACATGCTGAGCAATGGCTTATTTTAAGTTTTATTTTCGTGCAACTAAGACCCCTATAAAATATTTTGAAACTATTTGCTCAATCTTTGCTTGAGCTCTGACATTTGAAACTGACTTTTCTTTTAAACTTGTATTCCCTAACAGTATATTAATTACATAGAGAATATAATCTCTGAATTAATATCAAACCAATTGAGTAAGCCAGTAAAAGGAGTGAGATAGACTTTTTAAGCTTCTTAATATTAAGTTGTGTGATTCAGTTATTACAATCAATTCCAAATTATCCACAGAAGTAGAAGGGAGGAATAATTTAAATTAATGAAACCCAGAGATAATTCCCAAACCTTACTTTAGCCAATAGTATCAACAATGTCCTCCAAAGCTTTTAGCCAAAATATTTATGCACAATTGTGTTACTAATTTACAGATTTTTAATTCATTTTATTTAATTTTTTCTGGCCTAAGTTATAGCAGATGTATAAATGAATCTTGAGGGAAGAAAGAGTAGAAAATAATCTTTGTCGTTCATATTACATTCCTGTCTGAGTGATAAAAACCTTTACATACATCATCTCATTTCATTCTGTGAGGCTAGTAATATTACCCACAAATTGAAAATACAGTTATTAAATCTCAGGGTTTACGTAAGTTATTCAAAGTCATCTACCTAGCAAGGAGTGGAATCCATGTAAACACTCCAATTATATAATCAAGTCCAGCAGCCCTAGAAGTTGCCTCAACTCAACATGATCCTTTTACTTTAGCTAACCAGAAGAAATACCAAGTTTGAAAGTTTTAAATGGCATTTATTTGCAGGACATAATAGAGTTGCCTTCTTCCATTCTAACCCTATGATTATACATATTGTGACTTTGCTTCCAACTTTACAGCATTGTAGTTGTTTGGCACATGGAAACACTTCATTAGTTACCATACAGTGAAAACAATACAGCTGGATAGTAATGTTGACTTTGCCATTCAATGCAAAAAAAAAAAAAAAGAAAAGAAATTCAGATGTTTTTATCTAAAGAGCTATAACGTTTAGACATTTGAAAATTGTGGTTCTTACATTCTGAAATTCTGCAGAACTTGTAGCCATCAGTTAAACTCCACTCAACTATATTCTCATTTTATTGCCTGCAAAATTAAAAAGTAGGCACTTTGGGTACATACAGCACTATGAAAAACAAGCAACCTCAAAATCAGAATCTACAGGACAGTGCATTAAAAGTTAAATCTGACACTTTTCCTACTCAGCTAAGTAGTCTCTACTCAAAAAACTACTTTGATCGAGTATAATCCAAGCCAAGATGAGTATTTTGCCAAAACTTCAGAACCCATTTATACATCACCAAATTCAGTTCAAATTGTTTTGCATGAGTAAAAGCATGAGAAACTGTGTATTAAATGTTTCTATACCTTAGGGGAAAGACTAAGCTGCATACATATTCAAAATAATATAGAACTAGGATGTTTAACATAAAAATAAGTAAATCAGAATATTGGATATTGGATTAAATGTCCTTTAATAACCTTAGTTCATAAAGTATAATGGAAAAGACATTTCCACCTTTTTTTTATTTTCTCAAACATAAAATGACAAAAAGAACCTGAAGGCACTTTTGATGACAAGAAAACAAAAGTTCATTCAACTTACTACTGCCACATAGACTCTCCATTGCCCTTCTTTTTCTTCTTCCTCCCCACTTTCCTAGGCGTTAACATATTCACCAGAACCTTACTGGGAAAAACCAAAGAGCACAATATTCAAACCCATTGATTCTTGCTATATCTTAGCTACTCTGATAAAAGGTCTGGTGGAGAAAGGGTTTACCCCACAAAGCGAGGTGCACCATTGATGATCTGCAAGACTGAATTTCTCCAGGCAATTGAGAGCTGACTATAAATGAGGTGCCCCAACACTATTAGGGAAGCAGTAGCTCCAGTATAACATAGAACACATTTCATGAAATGTACAGTTGTTCATTACACCTTAAGAAAATTAGGACTTCATTGCATGATCACCTCTGAACATCAATCTTTATAACAAACCAGAAAGAACATAGGACTTAAAAGAAGGCCTGGATTCAAATCTCAGATCTCATCCTTGTTAGTTATATGACCTCAGGATAGTCATTTAATTTTTCCAGAACTTAGTGTTTTCATGCAAAGTTAAAATAATAGAACATTAATTTGTTGCAAGAACCCAAGGAAAAAAGACACCTTAAGTATCTAGCACAGAATCTGGCACCTAAAAGGTACACAATAATGTCAAGGAGAACTCTGATAATGCAGTTATTCCAATAAAGTGATATGTCAGTGAAAATGATCCAATAACCTCATCTTATCGACCTTCAGTTCCCATAAAAATGACTTTTAAAAAAATCCACCATATGTAATTACAGAGTACAGCACACCAAAGGAAAGAAGAGGAACTGGGTAGGCCACAGTGAAAACTCTTGTATTTCTGCCAGAAGCTCATGTGCACACATTTGTGAACTCATGGTCAAGACAGGATGAGAATGGGGTAGAAATATTTGATTCGATTTTAAATGAAAACTCAGATGGCCACTTGATTTTGCATAAGACCTTCAATGGCAAGGTTTACAAACTTGGTGGTCAGTTACTAATTTAATAGTACATAATAGGTGCATGTGTAAGATTAGAGATTAGAGACCTCCAGGCCATTTTTAAAAATGTAACATATTTGTACATATTATAGGAAAAGTGATAATAGTGAGTGACCTGTGATTTGAGGAATGCATTGAAAAATACAAGGTCAACTAAATATTGAATATAGATCCTTTAAACAGTGTTAAGAACAAGTTCAAATATAATATGTCTTATACTTGGGGTACAGTGAGAAAAAAATAGAAGATTTTATGACTAGTTACTTCTAGACAACAAAAATGTATAAATATGTTCTGCAATTCCATTTTATTTCTGCACCAAGATATAATATGGGAATTTAATAATAAACTGCATTTGAGATCAACAAAAAAGTTCAGCTGATAACTATACACTAGACATTAACAAATGTAATTAATATGTCACAGCACAAGTATTTTAAATATGATAATGTATCATATATTCTCACAAAGATCACTCTCAAAATAACTCTTGGGGCACCTGAGTGGCTCAATCGGTTAAGCATCTGCCTTCAGATCGGGTCAAAATCTCATGGTTTGTGGGTTTGAACCCCGCATCAGGCTCTGTGCTGACAGCTCAGAGCCTGGAGCCTGCTTCAGATTCCGTGTCTTCCTCCCTCTCTGCCCATCCCCCATTCTCTCTCTCTCTCTCTCTCTCTCTGCCCATCTCCCCCATCTCTCTCAAAAATAAGTAAACATTAAAAACAAAAACAGACTCTCAATGATCCTTGCAACAGAATTTCCTCACTCTGCTTCCAGTATGAGTAGGTAGGAAATCCAAAGGCCTTTTTTATTTTTAATTTTTGAAGTTTATTCATTTATTTTGAGAGAGACAGAGAGTGCAAGCTGGGGAAGGCAGAGAGAGAGAGGGAGAGAATCCCAAGCAGGCTCCATGCTGTCCGTGCAGAGCCCAACACAAGGTTTAATCTCACAATCATGAGATCATGACCTGAGCCAAAATCAAGAGTCAGATGCTTAACCGACTGAGCCACCCAGGTGACCCTAAAGGCCTTTTTTAATTTGAATTTCCTCCATTCCTTTTAGATCCAGTTGGCAGTGCTTCCATTAGTACAATCCTCTTAAAACTTCTGTGGGTCTTCTACAAATCTTATTAAGGTTCACTCTGCTAGACAAAAGCCACACCCACAGACCTTGTTTCAATATGTCCTTGTCTACTTCAAGTTCCCTACAATTCTGCAGCAGAAAACCACCCTAAATATTCTTAGAGGCTCTGTTGTTCAGTGGAAAGGTTTTGTGAGAATGCTTTTCAAATATGTACAGGGATTTTTTTTTTTTCTATTATAGGCACTACCTTAAATCTTTCTGGGTTTTCTCACAGAGAATTTTATAGTCAAACACATTGGTTTCACCATGTTTTCCTGACAGTGCCTGAATTTGATATTTGCCCAGAAGTCTTTTCTTACTTTTAGCATTGTTTGCTCTCTGGAGAGCCTAGGCATGAGAAACAATTTTTTGTTTTAACTCAGCTTCTTCATATTTAACCAAACTTCTTTGAACTTATCTTGTTCCTCTTGCATTTTACTCTAAACAAAAGAAAAGACCAGGTAGCAAAGTCAACACTCGGCCTGGAAATATCTTTACCAAGATCATCCAGCTTATTAAGTACGTTTTCCACTTTCTGTGTTATCACAAGTGACAGCGCTGAAACTTCCATAAAGATATAACAATGATCCCCTTTCTCCAGCTTACAATAGCATGTTTCTCACTTTCTTTCCAGAATAGCCTCCTGAAGGGCTCCACTAACAGTCTCTTCAAGTCTCTTCCAACTTCCACTCACCACCCAGTCCCAAAGAAACTTCCACATTTTGGGGGGTTTTGTTTTAGCAACACCCCACTTCTGGTACTAAAATCTGTATCGGTTATTATGGTTCTGTGACAAATTTCCACAAACACAGTGACTTACCACTATAATAATCATTTATTACCTCTTGTGATTTCTTTGGATCATGAATTCAGAAAGGTGTCAGCTGGGAAGTTATCATTTGGGGTGTCTGTGTGATTTCAGTCAGATGTCTGCTTTAGATTCAGTCAATGGGAGGCCATTTTTTATTGAAAAGGAAGGAGAATTCAGAGGGTAGAACCAAGAGCCCAGAGGCCAAAGGGAATCATTTCCAGGCTTTAGAACCGAACTTTAATCCAGGGACTGGCAATGTGTGCCTGATCGGGCTTCAGAATCCTTTGGAGCAGTGACTTGTGTACCTCTCATTTTTCCCAGTCTGAAACAGGAGAATTGATAGAGGCAATCCTTGGCTGAAACATTGTATTTGGTTGGATGGAGAATCACATAACATATTGCTTTAGTTCAAAGACCTTCAAATAAACAACCATACTCAATGAGTGTTAGTTAAGTAGCCTTATTCACATCTGGGCCCAAGTTAGATGATGAGAACCTGGTCCTAGAGCTTGCACTGAGGCTGTAACAGCTGAGACTTTTTGGAGCCCTGAGAGGGAGAGGTTTATTCTGCATTTGAGCTTGATGTGAATTATTATGGAGGGGACTGTGGTTACTGGCCCCCAAGAGCCTTATCTCCTCATGTTAATTCCCACATCCCACATTGAATGAAGGCTGGCCTATATGATAAATAGAATATGACAGAAGTGATGGTATTTGACTTCCAAGTTTAGGTCATAAAAGGTATTTCAGTTTTTGCCTTAGCCTCAGGATCTCTCACTCTTAAGGCAGTCAGTCGCCATCTCATGAGGACACCCCAGCAGCCCTGAGGGGAGCCCCATATGCAGAAAACTAACACTCATGACCAATTGTCAGCAGTGGTGAGGGAACCACCCTGAAAGTGGATCCCCCACCTCTAGTCAAGCCTTCAGATGACGGCACCCCTGGCCAACATTTCACTGCAAATGCATGAAAGACCCCAAGAGATGCCCACCTGAGGTCTTTACAAAGATTGAGCACACAGAAAACATGAGAGGTGACAAATTATTGTTGTTATTTGAGCAACTAAGTTTTGAAATAATTTGTTACACAGCATAGTAGCTTATACAGAAATACCAGATGAAGTAAATGTTGTAAATAAATAATTATTCAAAAGTAAAAATACAGTAAAGAAAACATAAATTATGTTTTGTAGCAGAGAAGGTACATTGAGAAAAAAAAGAAAATGTAACAGGAATAAAGATATTTTGACTCAAGAGAAGAAATTTTATGTGTGTTTTGCAGTGCATTTTATTTCAGTAGTAAGATCTAATGTGGGACATCAGTAAGACACTATATAAGAGATCACCCAAAAACCACATGTGATAATTATATACTAGACATTAGCAGGTGCAATTAACCTGGAATTTCATTGTACAAGCATTATAAATATGTTAATGCCATACATATTAACAAAGTGCACTGAATAACTTTTAAAAAAAACTGTAAGGGTCTAAACTTCATACTTCACAAATGGAGACCATGTTGTATACTTTCAGAATGTACGCAAAGTTAATCTTTTTATTTTTATCATTTAAAAAATATATTGTCAAAATTTCTTTTAAATGAATTTCTTTAAATAAACATGGAACCAAAAGTTTGTTTACTCTGATTTGCCTGCAATAGGCAATATGTATTAACCTATCAACTTTACATATAAACTAATTGTAATTATTACAATCCATATAATTTAGCAGGGTTTTTTTTCAAAAATTACACCCAAGCAACACCTTTCCATATGGCCAATTAGTAGAGTTGTAAAATGCAGCAAATATATGATGCTGCATTGAACATCTGTGTTGGTTATCCTATGGGAATTTTTAATAAAGGACCAAGCAGCATATTGATGTTAATTCTACGTTACCGGGACTTTAAATAAAAAACTAAAATAAATAGCATCCATTAAACTGATCATACTGTTGTAACTCAAATTGTGTTTATTATGCTAATGGAACATGAAATTAAGAAAAAGACCTTTATGCCAGTGGAATTAATTAATGAGCTTTATGAAGGCATTGGGATGTAATTTATTTCTAGATAAGTAAGTCTAATTTGCAGTTCCACGGGTCTCTGCAATGCTGATTGTAATAGTTATTCCTGCAGATGTGCTGCTCACAGCATGTCTTTCCATTAGAACTGAACACCTCATTATATAAACTGTACCTAATTAAACATAATACAGTGGCGACTTGTTAAACTGGCCTTTTTAAGTCAGCAGCTGCCTAAGCTAATAATACTGTACACAAGATTTATATCATCTTCCCTATAACACTGATATTAAAATAGACTGCCCAAGGGATTGATAACTAATTTACCAGTATGTAACAGGTACATTTCTGATTCTGTGATAAGAGATTAAAGACCAGCAGCCCATAAAAATAAAATGAATTCAAGTCCATTTGGAACTCAAGAGTACTTGGGGAACTTTATTAAAACTACATACCTTTTTAAAAAATCAGTGAAATAGTCATGAAAAGAAAGTGAACACTAAAAGTAAAAATATATAAATAAATAAATAAATGTGAAAGATCGAGAGGTCCTTCAGGTCTTTTTCAAGTGCATACAAAATTTTTTCAGAGTCAACATGCTGCAGTTACAATCGTCACTTAAAGTCACATCTAGATATGAAATATGGCACCTTTCCACTAGAGATAAGGAAAGTACTTAGAATGCCAGACCTTGCTCTGCTTAAATTGGGTTTTGAACTGATATCCTTAACAGAAACTATAATCATCTTCCTTTTTTTGACTGTTAGCCAGTAAGGTGAAAATAATAGTTGTGAAGCTTGAACTCCATAACACAAAGTATAGCATACACAGAGATATCTATGCAAATTCATGTTCTCCTCCAACCACTCACCTGGTTATACCATTCATCCTTCAACACTCAGCTCAGGCCTGAAATGCTCTGAAAAGCTATTCTTGACTCACCCAATCTATCTTAGGTATTTCTTGTTATATTTCCTAAATATCAGTGCTTCTATGTAATTATTGCCGGTATAACGCTGTGCTAAAGATGTCCAGGATGTCTCTCCTCCCCACCAATGAATTATAGGACAATGGCTAGCTAACATCTATCACCGCAACCTAACTCCTAACTGGATCACAGTGCTGCTTAATAAATATCAGTTTATTGGATGATTCAAACAATCCTCGGCATGTGATTTTTCTGTTAATTCTTTCTGCATTCGACTCCAATAACTTTACAGGGATATAGCGGGTCACTGGGTAAATATTTGCCACTTTAATCCATTGATAGACACTGTTAAAACCAAAGTCCGTTTAACTTGTGTATTAAATACTAATTTCACATCAGACTTAGGGATGCCACACTTCACCCAACTTTGTATTTCTAAGTCATCTCTTTCTGGTCTCCAATAGCTACTTCCCCTTCCACTTATTCACAGGGAATACATTCTAAGACCCCCTAGGGGATGCCTGAAACCATAGATAATAGCAAATCCTAAATATACTATGTTTTTTCCTGTACAGACACACTTATGATAAAGTTTAATTTATAAATTAGGCACAGTAAGAGATTAACTATAATAATATACTGTAATAAAAAGTACATGAATACGGTCTCTTTTAAAATGCCTTATTATACTATATTGACCCTTCTCGTGATGATGCAAGATGATTAAATACCTATGTGATGAGATGCAGTGAGGTAAAGGACACAGGCATTTTGACATAGTATTAGGCTACTATGGACCTTCTGACCATACGTCAGAAAAAGCATCTTCTGCTTCTGGGCTGCATTGACCATAGGTAACTAAAATAGGAAAGCGAAACCCCAGACAAGGGGCGAGTTCTGTATATATTATTTGAGTCATGAAAGACTCTTCTCTCAACAGTTCCAAAGATCACCTATTAGAAATATTATGAAGTTTCCATATGACCACTTTGAAACATTTAAACATAAGGCATAGTAGGTTCTGATACTTACAAATTGGTATTTATTTGTGGCAAATAGTAGAGCCAGTATAATCCCTGCTGTTAGCTCCTCCTAAAATGTTTATAAACCCTGTTATTCTCATTGTAGGTTAGCCAATGGCATCAACCCCAGGTTAAAAAAAAAATCCATAGACTAGCCAAGAACCAATGGCCAACATGGGCTGAAAAAATAAACTAGGCAAATCAGATTTCATTTTGGAGAAGATTAGAAAAAAAAAAAAAACATGATTAGTTAGAAATAAAGCTGCATGTGAATGAGCTGCCTTCATGAGACCGGGTAAGATCCATGGTAGGTCAAAGCCATATAGAAGCTAATGACATGAAAGCACAGAAGAGACACAGTATCAGGTGAGAAGGGTTGGTCAGAAAAGAGCAGCACGATTGCTCCGTTGGAAGTAGAGATGCTACCAGAGAAACAACTTGAGCTTTCCTGTTGTGATTCCATTCCACATAGGGAAAAGTCTTTTTCTTCAGTCAGCCTAAGTACGTATCTGGTTTTTTATAGCCAAAAGAACCAAAATCAAATGCATCATTAAAAGGGAGGCATATAAATTGGTATAATGCTGGTTGCTATAATAAATAAACCCCAAAACTTCAGTAGCTGTTCTGTTAAAAGTAGGCTGACGCATGCATTCAAAGGCCAAAGAAACCACTGCTTCCAAACCATTTGCAATGATTACACCAGAAGTGTGGGTTTGAAGATCTAATGAAGATACCAAGTCTACCAAGGAGAACTAATAACTCCAACAAAGACGAGAGAGGGAGAGAGAGTTTTAATTCTATTTGTTTCTCTTTTTTTAAGTTTATTTATTTTGAGACAGACAGTGTAAATGGGGGAGGGGCAGAGAGAGAGGGAGAGAGAGAATCCCAAGCAGGCTCCATACTGCCCGCTCAGAGCCCAGCACAGGGCTCAAACTCACAAAACCGTGAGCTCATGACCTGAGCTGAAATCAAGAGTTGGACACTTAACCAACTGAGCCACATAGGTGCCCCTCTATTTATTTCTTAATACAATTCTTTCAAAGCATGGAGAATATCAGAACCATATCTGAAAGGGTCATTTTCTGCACTGTTCTATCACTGTCGATCTACCTTAAAGAGGAAGCAACAGGGAATAATGGAAGGAGTCAGAGACCTGATGGAATCCTGTCTTAATAGTTGTGTAACTTTTAGCAAGACTTTTGACTATTTCTGACCTTCGGTTACCACATCTGAAAATGACATAACACCTACTTTGCAGCTGTTGTGTAAACTAAAAGGACAATATGTAAAAGTTCCTATTTTCTGCTACAGCTTTGAAAAGTACCCTGAGTGTGGTACTATTCTTTTGATAACATGATACATCTAGATTCCTTAGAGGATCAGAATTTCTCTTTTCTGATTTCCCAAACGACTGAGTTCTCAAACTGTGGATATCACAACAACCTCTGAATTTCAGAACACAACTCCTCAAATATCCAGGTGATCTTAGCTGTATGTTAGGCATCTAACTAGCAGTGCAAATTATTCTCCAAATCTGCACCAGCCATGATCCATTCAGTAGAATCTTAGACCCTTTGTTCTGAATGAGAAGAGACAGGATGTAACAATTGTAATTTAAAGTGTCCCCCAACCCTCTCCAAACTGCTGATAACAATGAGGTTACCCAAACCCAAATTTCACTGTCACCTCCAATCAGAGACCTCCAATCAGTCTTCTCAAGCTATCTCAGGGAGTTCTGGGGGCTGTCCCACACATTCCTACAAATACCACATCTTGTACTGACAGTGTGCCTCAACCCTCCACCCCCTGCCTCTAGGTTTCTCCTGCTTGGGAAGTCACTTGAGGGAAATTTTCACCAACATTGCTACCAGTGCCATCATTAAAAACAAAGATTCTCTGCATGGGATGCTGTCTCCTATTCATAATTTTTTTTAAGTTTATTTATTTATCACGAGAGAGAAAGAAAGCATGAGCAAGGGAGGGACAGAGAGAGAGAGAAAGAGAGAGAATCCCAAGCAGGTTCTGCACTGACAGCACAGATGTGGAGCTCGAACTCATGAACTGAAATCAAGGGTTGACGCTTAACCAACTGAGCCACCCAGGCACCCCAATGCTGTCTCCTATTTAAATTCATATATACAAAACTCCGAAGGCCACAGGGCTAAAGCAAGACTATGTTATCTTCAAACCTCACTACACTGAAGCTTCCCTAGGCTTTCACAGAAATGGACAGGATGCACACCTTTATCATTCTATCATCTGGGCCTCAAACAAAACTATTTCTGTCTTCAAGGTTTAGGGTCTTTGCAGAAAGCTAATCTACTCCTTTCCTCTAAGAACTGCATGCCCTCCTCCCCTGTTCCCTCACTCCTCTTACCCCAGTCCACTTCTAACAGAAGTAGCTTGTAAATCTCTGTCCTTCATGCAAATCAACACTAAGGGCCATAGGCTCTACCAATGTTTCACTCAAGCCCAGGCATGGGAGAAAGCCAATGAGGGTACAACCAGAGCCTTGGATATAATAAAATATATAGAAATTCACATATGAGGAAAAACCCAATCAAAATACCTCTAGACTAGAAAAAACTGTCTTGTCCTGTAAGTTCCACGTGCTCAATTATAAATAACACGAGACCCAAACTACACCAGCTCACAACTAAGCTGGTAATTGGTCTCTTTAAAGATTTGTCATACAGGGGCGCCTGGGTGGCGCAGTCGGTTAAGCGTCCGACTTCAGCCAGGTCACGATCTCGCGGTCTGTGAGTTCGAGCCCTGCATCGGGTTCTGGGCTGATGGCTCAGAGCCTGGAGCCTGTTTCCGATGCTGTGTCTCCCTCTCTCTCTGCCCCTCCCCCCGTTCATGCTCTGTCTCTCTCTGTCCCAAAAATAAATAAACGTTGAAAAAAAAAAATTAAAAAAAAAAAAAAAAAAAGATTTGTCATACAGAGGTCATCACAGGTTGACCAAAGAAAACCAAAACTACTAGATGTAGAAGTGTAGCAATCAACGTACAGAGCCAAACCTTCCTAAGTCCCTTAACATCAGAAGCCAAGCTGTGCTTCCTGTAACCGCTGTAAGTGAAATATACCCAGAATTTGAAATCCATGTTTTTTGAGTTTATTTATTTTTGAGAGAGAGAGAGAGAGAGAGAGAGAGAGAGAGTGCAAGCAGGGGAGGGGCAGAGAAAGAGGGGGACAGAGGATCCTGAAGCAGGTTTTGCACACACAGCAAAGAGCCCAATGTGGGGCTTAAACTCACTGTGAGATCATGACCTGAGCTGAAGGCACGTAACCAACTGAGCCACCCAGGCGCCCCTGAAATCCATGTTCTTAACTACATCCTGAAGTGTCTGAAATAATTCCTTTGGAGAAGATTCTATTTGATTCTTGTAGAATTAGCCTTTAGAGTCTCTAAAATGAGAATACTTTATACGTGCCCTTAGAAACAAGAGCAGAAAAGTGAATGTTGTAACATCAAAACAAAAACACCATTAATCGAAGATAATGAGATCACATTTCAGTGCTTGAAGGTGGATTATTGCTATCTTGAATCTATCCATTTAGCTCCAATTTCACAACCTCCATTTTTGTCTAAGGCGCCCTCATTTCCCATCTGAACTACCACAACAGCTTCCCACTTGCTCTCTTGCAACCTCACCTGTATTCCTGTTTTCTCTTCACCCAGCAGATCCCCATGCATTCTTCAAGATGCAGTGTAAATGTCAATTCCTCAAAAAAAAAAAAAAAAGAAGTATAAAAAAAATTCCCTGACCATTCTTGTCACAGAGAGATTAAGATCATGTGATAGGCAGAATACTGTCCCCTTCCCAGTGATGTCCTAATTTCCGGAAAATGGGAATATGTTACATTACATGACAAAGGGAGAAAGAAGAGTTTAGGTGGAATTAATATTGCTAATTAGCTTAACTAAGATAGGGAGATTGTCCTGGATTTTCCAGGCAGCTTCAATGCAATCACAAGGGTCCTGAAATGTGGAAGGAGAGGAGGAGATCAGAGTAAACATGAAAAGAACTTAACCTGGGCACCATGGTGACTCAGGCGGTTTAGCATCCAACTCTTGATTTTGGCTCAGGTCATGATCTCACAGGTCATGAGTTCGAGCCCCATGTCATGCTCCACGCTGACAGTGCAAAGCCTGCTTGGGATTCTCTCCCACTCTCTGCCCCTCCCTGACTCATGTGCACACATGTTTTCTGTCTCTCTCAAAAATAAAAAAAAATAAAAAAAAAAAAAGACTCAACCTGCACAGCTTTGAAGACGGAGAAAGGAAAGGGAGCCACATGCCAAGGAATACAGGTGGCCTCTTGAAGCTAGAATGAGCAGGAAAACAGATTCCAGCCTAGAGAATCTAGACACCTTGATAATAGCCTAGTGAGATCCATTCTAGACTTCTGACTTCCAGAATTGTAAGATCATATATCTGTATCAACCCAGAATCAGTGAACACCACTAGAGCCCAGACTCTAGCCTCAACATACCATTTCCCTTTAAATGAAACTAAGACTGTTTAGAAAAACGGCTAACTTGGGCTCAAGGATGGTAAATGTACAAAGTTGTCTGGGAACACGTATATACCATGTCACGAGAAAATTATCAGACTAGCAGGTGATATGTATCTATATAACTCAAGAGACAACTTGAGGGGAGAAGCCAATGATCCAAAGATAGGAAAAAATGAGCTTTATTTAAGGAGGATAAGATTACAATGGATTGAAATCTATAAACTATGCTTAAATCCATGAATTCAGAAAAATTTTATTAACAGAAAAACTGAATCATCCTTGGCAAGTGACAAGAAATCAATTCATCGTCTTGAATACCAAACAAATAAAAGGAAAATACCAAGAATTAATCCTGGGTTTTCTATGTGATCTGTATCAATAGATTGTAGACAATGGATAAGTAAAAGTATCTCGTTATAAAATTATTACAAACTCATAAATAAAAACAACTTGATAGAATATCACCATTTTACAAACCTCATTGAATTAATGAATTCAGGTGTTGAGTTGTCAATGGCAGTTAAAAACAAAAAAGCAAAAACCAGGTAACATGTGCATCCTGATGAAAAGAAATATAAGCACACCTGTAATATTGCCAAATGATTAAAAGTGAATCCTCCAGCCCCTGGATCCAGCTGCCAATATTCAGGAAAAGAAGAGAACAGAGGAACGTGTACAAGTGCTCCATGCTCCATGAGTATACAATCAGAAAAATACAGACTGTGGGAGCCTTAGCAAAAGCCCAGTTTCTTTAATAGATAAACTGTAAATCAAAGAAAGGTAAATTGTCAAATTTTGATTGTGTATTAAAAGAGACTCAAAAGACATCATTTTTTTTAACATGCAAGACTAACCTATAGTGTCTGGGGAAGTCAGCAAACCATGAAGAAAGTTCAAATAAGGGATGATTATAGAAGTCAGAAGTACTACTTTTGAAAGGAGAGGCTGTAAAGAGGCCCTGGGGTGACCAGAAAGTTCTATTTTTGTCTCAGATGGTGGTCACAATGGTTTTCACTTTATAACAATTTACTAGCTACATATTTTGGTGTTTTGGTGTTTGGCGATTCTTGTCCTTGCATTTTATTTTATAATAAAATGTTTTAAAAAATATGAATGCAGTTTCTAAGAACATAGACCACGGAGAAACAAAGAAGCAACTTCTTACCCCCTGATTTGGTTGTAGATACAGATAGAAATGAATGCTGAGGAGATTCAGAGTAATACAGTTATCAGTGGTATTAATTTCTTACAGATTTTTTTTTTATTCTTAGAAAAATGTACTTAAAGAATGAAAGTAAAGTCAGATTCACCTAAATTGTAGAACCCTTGGGAGCCTAATCATCTTCTCCCCCATAACTTTTTGCATGATTATTGTGGTTGGGAGAGGAGATAATCATTTGTGACTGACAAAATTACAAACAGCTACAAATCTTCCAATAACATTTTCGTCTACACCATGGGAAATTTAAGAATTGGGCCTTTCTTTTCTCCTTAATATTGTCATCCTCTAGGTTTAGCTGACACTAGAGGTAAAAATAACAAATCAACTGCTTGAACTGAACCCTATCCTATTTAATTAAACAACACAGTTGACCCTTTTCAGCATAATTATTAATACTTTTAGATGTTTGCTTGAAATTTTTTTTTACTTTCATAAACATCAGAATTCCACTCAAAACTAAATTTCCAAAACATGATGGGATCAATATAATCGATAATGAACCACAGAATATAATGTTTAGACCCAATTGCTATGAAGTGAAATAAAATTGGATATTTCCCTGAAAATATATTAAAGTTAATAGAGACAGAAAGTGGATTAGTGGTTACCCAGATCCGGGAGAAGGAGGGAATGGACAGTGACCTCTAATGGTTATATGATAAAAATGCCCTAAAATTAGTGCGATTCTTGCACAACTGTGAGTAGACTAAAAGCCATTGCATTGTGCACTTTTAAAGGGTGAATTTTATGGTATGTGAATTATATCTTAATAAAGCCATTTTACACACACACACACACACACACACACACACACTCATTAATGAGCACCCTGGTGCTTTCTCTCTCCCTCGCTCACTCTTGCTCTTACCCAGTCTTTTCCTACTTTCCCTTGTCCCTTGACCTGAAAGGTAAACAAATCAATTCTTTAAAAAGTCTGTTATGCGTGCTTTCTCTAAATATCAGGGCACACATACAGTTATAAGAAGTTTGCATCCTTTTATTTTACTTACTTCAAATTAGAGCTTTGGGAATTAGTCATGCAAATTTATGCAGAATAGGAATAGGAGTGCGGTCCTAATTCAATTCAGAGACGGGAGCACTATCCCTTTAAAAACCAGAACAAACCCTACCTCACTGTTATTGTGATCTTTCTGATTTCAAGAAATAGCAACTCTTTCTGATTGAAGTACCTCCTCACTATTATATGTATTTCTAATAGACATTAATAGCACATTACACATATTACATCCATTAAGTGAAACACATATCAGCAAATTTGTGTGCTGCATGCATCGAATGGAGCAGAAATGATAGCATACTTGATTAAAATACTGGGTAAAAGTGTTTCTATCCAGAAGTCTCTAGGAGAGATATAATTTAGTTTATGTATGTATAAATTATATTAACTGCCTTGGATTCTAAGTGTTTAAGTGTGATGCTACAGTGATTTTCAGCAACATATACCTCTCCTACATTTCTCATGCCACTACAGATTAGATATGTCTTCAAAATATAACTGCAACACCAGAATTTTATCTTATCTTTTCATGACTTCTATCTATAAACCAAATACTTCAATAACGTTTTCTAAGTTCAAACAAGACTTGTATGGTTTTTGCATCCGCAATGTTAAAGACGTAACTGGGTTTTAATTGAATTCCATCTCCACATTGTCCCTGATTATTTGAAAGGCATAGCAAATTGTACTTATAGCAAATGCTTAAAGCTTAAACATTTTATTTGCGTTTGTTTCAAGGCCAGAGATTTATTGAAACAATATCAAAAAAAACATTTTTTAAACTTTAGTAAATACAGTGTCTCATTTTATAAAGCAAAATACTCAAAATTTGTGCCAGTTTTCCTGTGGTTTGTAAAATCTGGTGTACAGTATGTTTGCTGAGTGAAGCCAAATCATCGGGATAGAAAATACGGTCCCAAGTTAATACATCACTTTACCATCTAGCATTTATCAAACATGTAGAGGAAAGTAGGAAAACAGGGCTAAACATGTTTTACATTTTAAGGTAGCAAAGACATTGGAACATTTCCTTCAAATTAGATCTCTTTCCCTAAAACAAACTAGTTCTCACTCTGAAGACACATTTTTTTAAAGGAATTTTTTTTTTTTTTTAAATAACAAAACAAATTAAAAGACAGGTCTTTCTGTCCATGATGATTTCTTTTTTCCTTGTTAGGGAAAATAGAACACATTCACAGTGTCATTGTCCCTTTTATGTCCCTATGTGATTTTAGTCACAGAGATATTTAAAAAGTAGAATTGGAGGGGCACCTGGGTGGCTCAGTCGGTTAAGCAGCCGACTTCGGCTCAGGTCACGATCTCGCGGTCCGTGAGTTCGAGCCCCGCGTCGGGCTCTGTGCTGACAGCTCAGAGCCTGGAGCCTGTTTCGGATTCTGTGTCTCCCTCTCTCTGACCCTCCCCCATTCATGCTCTGTCTCTCTCTGTCTCAAAAATAAATAAATGTTAAAAAAAAAATTTTTTTTAAATAAAAAATAAAAAGTAGAATCGGAAACACTTAGTTAAGCCAGACAACATTAGACTAAAACCACAGCATTCTTATACCCTGATTTCTTCTCATGCTGGAGTCCTATTTATGATAAATGGTATGACCCAGTTACAGACAGTTCTGATCGGTAGCACTAGGAGGTTGTAAAGTTCATGAATCCCTTCTCTCTTTTTCTCTAAGACACTTTCTGTTTATTTCCTTTTCATGCCCCAAAATTGCCTTTTTGCAAAAGCCTAAAATTTCCCATTGATTCTGTATATTTTTAACTAAAATTGCACACCTAATGCACCAAATAACTTGTAACACTGAAAAGCATGTTATAAAGCCACTAAACATGTATGAAA
This sequence comes from Herpailurus yagouaroundi, assembly GCF_014898765.1. Taxonomy (NCBI): domain Eukaryota; kingdom Metazoa; phylum Chordata; class Mammalia; order Carnivora; family Felidae; genus Herpailurus; species Herpailurus yagouaroundi. Next base: position 75,414,949 of record NW_024412388.1, read on the forward strand.
CCTGTTTCTAGTATGACTTGTCATTTCCTGACAACCTTATATTAAACTCAAGGCATAATCTAATTTATCACACTAGTTTTTATACATTTGTATAACTCAGACTTGACAATGAATCTCCCTGCTTAGCAAAACAATGATTAAATTAAAAATGATATTGTACGTGATAAGGGATATGCCAAAGTATTAAATATTTGCTGTTTTATATTACTAGGAATGATTCTTCAGCAAAATGAGCATGGTAGAATGTACTCCTTCTGCGAGCAGAACCTTTGTTTCATTCACCATTTAATCCCCAGAACCTAAAACAGAATCTGGCACATATCATAGGTTCACCAAAAACACACTAACTAAACAGAAGTCTTAGTAGTAAATTAATAAATAAATGAAATTCAGGATGATTGATAACTATCTAAAATGCTTCATGTAGATACCTGAAATTTGAATGTGCAGAGGGAGCATAAAACAATTGTGAATATATAATTTTTTTCATATCCAGTGTTAGTAAAAATGTAGAAAAATAAAAAAGGAATCATCTACTGCTGATACAAATGTAAATTGGTACATTTTTGGATGATAACTTACAATATACATTATAAGCCTGAATCCAAAAACTCTATTTCTACCAATTGATTCTATGAAAATAATCAGAGATGGGCACAAATGTTTATTGACAAAGATAATAGAGTTGTTTATACTACTAAAAAATTGAAATGCTTTATGTATCCAAAAGTAATGGAGTGATTAATTAAATTATGGAACAATCATAAAATGAAACACTATGCAGCTATTAAAAATTGTCAAAAAAGTATTCAATAACATGAAAAAGCAGTTCTGAAAATACTGTCAATTAAAAAGAAAATCACAAAACAGCATGATCCCTTTTAAAAAAAAAAGTGTATTATGCATATTCACAAGAAAGAATGGAAAATACTTCAAAATACAAATGGCAGTCTTGGGTGCCTGGATGGCTCCGTCAGTTAAGTGTCCTACTTCAGCTCAGGTCATGATCTCATAGTTCGTGGGTTCAAGCCCCACGTTGGGCTCTGTGCCGACCACTCAGAGCCTGGAGTGTGCTTCAGATTCTGTGTCTCCCCTGCTCGCGCTCTGTCTCTCACTCTCAATGATAAACATACATTAAAATTGTTTTCAATACTAATGGCGGTCATTTCTTGCTGGTGGGACTGCAAGTGACATGTATTTTCAATATTTTGTTATTGCCATTTTTCAATATTTTTCCAAATCTTCTACAATAAAAAGACATTGCTCTTGAGGTCAGGTGATTTTAATGATATTCATTTAAAAGCTAAATACAAAAATATATATATATTGAAACCAGACTAAGCAGGGTTTGAAATTAAGTTCAAACACAATTTTCTTATCCTGTCTCTTTATGTATATAAGACCATTGGCATTGCAGGGTTTGGCATAGGGCCTTGCACATAGTAGATGTTCAATAAATGATACCTAATTATGATGCCTAACTACATCCAGTTAATGCTACACACAGGTATCTACAGATGAAAGTTAAGAAACATATTTTTGGAAATTTTTCCATTTTAACATCTTTATCCCCATCTAAAACATATTTCATTGCCTGTTACACAGGTCAGATAAAAAATAATAATTGCATATGGAAGGACCATGGAAATTACAGCCAAAGCAATTGCTACTGGAGTTCACCAATGTATTTTTGAGCATATTGCTCAAACGCTTAAAATGTAACTTAAAAAAAAATCTATCTAAAACATTTTATAACTGGCCAGCTTCTATGACAATTTAAATTTTTCCATATGGCCAACAGCTGACAGTATTATGCCAGCTTTAGAGTTCCTCTCTTTTTTTATATAAATACGCACTTTCAAAAACAGATCTCAATTATTGAGAAGAGAACGATGAATTTTTATAGAGTTCATGTTGATATAGGGCTTTGTAATACTTAACTAAACCTTTGTAGTATATCTTCTATATCGTTTTTCTCCATAGCACTCATGGAGTTTTAACTTCATGAAAATCTGGAAGAGGTGGGTTTAAGGCCCCGTTAGCACTATTGATTCCATCATACCAATTTTGCACTAATAGCTTAGCTCAGTCTGAGATTTGGCTACTGAAGGAGATCCAGACTTAGATTTCAAAGATCTACAGTTGAGTCCTAGCCCCCTCACTTCTAACTTAGTTTCCTTGCTTCTAACATGGAGATAAAAAAATGTTTGTATCACATGGATAGTAAGAATCAAATAAATTTAGATATAAGCAAAACTTTGTCAAAGCTAAAACCACTGTATGAGTCTCCCAAATAATGTTTCCATAAATTGGCCCCAGCTCTGCATAAAAATGGGGTTCTGAGCTTGCATGAGTTTGGGAAACCTTTTCCATGTTGGAGAATCACTGGCACATTAACGCACCAACACTGTGATTTTCAAGATTGAAGAGGAGACTGGTGGAGAGGGGTAGAAACATTTCAAAATCACCTAGAGAGAATTATCAAAATGAACACACAATCCCACACCTCCACCCCCACATACCCAGCAACCAGATCCAGACTCATCCTGGAGAAGAACATACACTTGTTGATTTGAGGACAATAAATCTGTTTTTTAGAAGTATGGAAGGGTTTCTGATGCATGGTTATGTCAGAGGATTTAAAACTACTCTATTAAAGGTGATAATTTCTACATTAACATCTGGGTTTAACTTTTAATCCCATTATTTCACGTGTTGTTTTGAGTAATATCAATTAATAACCCACACAACTAGCATTCTTCAGAACACATCTTAGAAAACACTCTGCAATGTAAGTTAGCATTATTGCAATTACCATTCACCACAATGGCTTGAGAAAACCACATGGGTAGATAGACTGAGGTCACTCACAGACCCAGCCCCTGCATGGGACTCTTGAGGTTCTCTATGAAGTCTTGGAAAGTTGCTAGGTAAGGTTTACTCTGAAACCAGGCAGGTACGCAATCAAAATACTCAACTAAGGGAAAATATAGAAGAAAACGTCTATTACCTGAGGACAGGAAAGGGTTTTTTTTTTTTTAGAAATTCACGTACATACTTAAACGTAAGGCACAAGATAAATGAGTACTCCTACACAATAGGCAAGTCTAGTTTTCACAACTGTATTGTCCAAAAAAAAGTAAATCCTTACGTCTAAGTGTGCCACTTATTCTTGCCTTTGTTTATTCATTCACAAAATATTTATTGCATATCTACTATGTAACAGCTTTAGTAGTGATTTTTTTCAGAGGCTTGTGTACCAGTTACCATTTCTTTCGCAGAGAATTTCCTGCAGTGATCATATTCTGTAGCAAGACTTTTTAGTCACGACAGCTGGGCAAAATTTGAAATGGTGACCTCTCTCAATTCTGTTCTTTATACCCACTTTCTTCTTCACAACATGAGGCTTCTAGTACAAAACACCACCAGTATTCACTTCCTGACCTAGCAAAACAGAGATTTCCCCAAAAACAACAGACTGAACATTCAGGCGAGAGCAATCATAATGCCTTGCACATAATAGGAGCTATACAATAATTTAATTTGATGTTTTTTTTTAAGGTAGATCCTTTTGTTTAAAAAGTCATTTAAAAACATTTGTGTACTGTGATCAACACAAATTACATACTATTTAACAACTGTAGAGTAGGGGATAACACAATTCAGAAATTTGCCTGTGAAGCATTTAGTATTTCCGGCGTATGAAGTCTCTGAAGGATATTGTACGTGTGCTTATGTGCTTCTGCAAGCTTATTTGCACTGAAGCAATCTGCTCATTGAGGTTGCCTCCTCTGATGTGTCTTGGTGTGTATTTCTTTGGATTTATACTGTTTGAGATTAACTCAGCTTCTTAAATCTGTAGGTTTCCTTTGCCACACTTAAAAATTTTTCCGCCATTATATCTTTGAATATGTACTGAGCCCCACCATCTTCCTCTGTTCCTTCTGGGACCCAGCTGATAGAATTGTCAGATCTTTTGTTATAGTTCCATAGATTCCTGAGGCTCTGTTAATTATTTTTCAATCTATTTTCTCTCTTTTGTTCAGACTGAGTTATTTCTATTGTTCTATTTTCAAGTTTGTTGATTCTTTCTTCTGTCCTCTCCCTTCCACTGTTGAGCCTATCCAATAAGATTTAGTTTTGGTTATGGTATTTTTCAGTTCTTGTACTCCCATTTGGTTCTTCCTCATATCTCCCATTTCTTTGCTGACACTTTCCATTTCTTCCTTTGTTTCAAGTGTACTCATGGAACTACATGCTCATGGAAGCATTTTATGATGGCTGCTTTAAAATCTTTGTCAGATAATTTCAACACTTATGTCATCCTTGTGTTAGCCTCTGTTGTCTTTTCTTGTTCAAGGTAATATTTTCCTGGTTATCAATATGACACATGATTTTGTTGTTGTTGTATTCTGCACATTGTGTGTATTATGAGACTTTGGATCTTAGTTAAGTCTTCTGTTTTGGCAGATCTCCTCTGATGTAGCAGTGGCTGGGGGAGGGGAGCTGCCTCATTTCTGCTGGCTGGGAGTCCAAGTTCAGGCTCCCTACTAGGCTTCCACTGACATCACCCTGGCTGGGAGAGAGGGAGGTGCTTCATCACTGCCCCACACATGGCCTCCACTGACACCACTGTTGAAGGGACTCACAAACTCTGGGAGTAGGTGCATGTCCCAGATTCCCCCATTCAGCCTCTCTGACACAACCTCAGTGAGGAGTGAGAGAGATGTCTCATTACTTCCAGGTGAGGGTACATGTCCGGTTCCACATTCAGCCTTTGCTGACAAGAGAAGGAATCAGGCCACCATTTTTTTTTTTTTCCCACTGTGTTTGGCTGGAGTACGGAGTGGGTATCTTCTAAAAGTTTTTTGTCTTGTTAGGCTGACCCTCCATGCTCCTTTGGCTGGAGATCAAATCATTCATTTACTGGGGCTTTCTATGTGTTTGTTTGCAATTTTAGCATTTCTAGGTTTCTGGCTTCTCCAGCACCCAGTCTGGGGTGTAAGTGGCAAAAATAAAACCCAGGGAACTCATTGTCATGTTGTTCCTCAGATCCCAAGGCCCCTAACTAATCTGCCTTCTTCTGTCCATCTTTCAGAATTTTCTCGTTTGTTTTATATGTAATATCCAGAGTTTTTAACAGTATTTAGCAAGAAGAAGGGGAAGAAGTGTGTGTGTCCTGTCTTTTCCAGAATCAGAAGTCAACATATTTGATTTTAACATTCTCTATGTTATATGTATGTTATTTCTCCTAAGATTTTTGTGGCCTGACACTCTAGTGATTTCATTCATTTGGAGGCTTGCTTAGAAATGTTTTTCATGACTACTATATCTTTGCATATTTCTCTGAAAGATTTTCATTTCACCGTTAAAATTTTCTTAATCTGCAACATGCACCCAATTGCGTTTTTGCTGCAAACCCACATTTCTTGGAAGGTATCACATCCAGAGCCACAAAACCCAATTTCAATGAAAGTACAAAGGTAGTATACGATTATTCCACATGGGCGAAGGATGAGATGCTACTCATCATATCTTTCATAGACTTTTTCCAAATGCACACGACCAGAGTCTGATTATTCTCTTAATTTCAGCCTCACCTGAACAGATGTTCCTAGTTGATTTTCTTCTACTTGTGCACTGATAGTCTCATTTATTCTGATTATCATTTTGTGTTTTTATTGAGCATGATCTTCTATTTGCTCATTTTCATTCCCCATTCCTGTTTGAGCACCTCCATCATCTTTCACACAGTTTGCTTTTGATGTCTGAAAGAGCCAATAATACCCACAAATCTGCTGTGGCTCAGATGCTCACTACAAAAGTCTTTTCCTATTCAGTCCATCTCCTGAAGATATTTTCCTGGCAGGCAATAAAACACCTTTGGAGAAATAATGTCTCATTTACTTCTCTCCACTTAATTTGCTTTTTTAATTTTTTCTCATCTTGGGAATTTGCATGAGGGAAAAACTCCATTGTTTTTTGAGCCTGTTTCATGGACTAAACATAACCTTTGACAATATTTCAGTGATACGATGCTCATTTGAAAATTTTACTAAAAATGTAAAACCTGTTTGGTGTAGCGTGCCATGCTAACTATTGTTATTTCCACATCTGCACTATTTTGAAACAAAGGATTGTAAAAATCCAAGTCATCTTGTCCCAGACCATTCTGTTGCTTAACAAAGGGGCTTCACGAAACTCAATAGGTAGGCCACAAATTCGCACAAGTAACACTAATTTGTAAGCTGATTTGAAGTCTCTGTACCATCTACTCTCTTATTTTCTTTCCAATCACCCAATACAGGGTAGGAAAAAAGTAAAGAAAACAGGATTAAAAAATTATAGAAACATTGAGCCCACTGCTTTGTTTTCTCCCTCTCTGTGGCATGAACAGAATTGCTACTGAAATCCTCTTGGCTTTTATGATGTCATTAGAGAAATGCCCTCTCGCAAATCCTTTCCATTTATCTCCTTCACTGCCTGCTCTGTAGTTGAAACAATTCTTTTCAAAATAATTTATAAGTTGTTTTGTATGACACCAGTGACATTTGTTATAGACATCAAGTTCAGCAAAAGATGCCAAATTATTTCTATTTAATTCATTTATCAAATGCTAAAGGCTATGGCAAGAATTTAGAGGGCATGTCACTTAGTATCTTACAGCGAGGAGGATGGTTTTGTTCCCCGTAGGATGAGCTCACTGGGAAAGCATTGGTCAACAGGAAATCTTTTAGAGAAGAAGCAACGGTGGCATTGAACAGAGAGGCTTGAGACAGAGGCCAAGATTTAACCGCTACCAACAGCTGACTTGATTTGCTGTCATTCTTTTCTTTTATAAAGTGGCTATTTTCTACTATTTCTTTAAAACTGTTTTACTTGTTTTTTCAAATTGTCATATCACATGAGTAAAAGTGATTCTTTGGATAAATCTGACTCTTTAACCTTAATTATTATCGAATTTTATACCAGCCCTATACCCACAATGGGATTCTATTGGAAACATAGGTAGAAACCATGTTCAATTTCCCTCCCTGTACTGTGCGCTATACAGTTTTCATGCAATGCAAATATTTCCCCAAACTATTTCTCTCCATTGAAATTTTACTTGAAGAATTTATCATCACAGCATGGGGTTTATAGGAATCTGCATCTGTCTTTTGGACAAGAGAATGCCTTTTCCTCCATCTCTGCCCCTAGTCTTTTGAAAGTGTGTTCAAAACCACAGGGATCAGTGTCTGCTTGGTTTCATTGACTCCACCCAATGTTAGAAAATAAGAATTGTCGGATAAAACTATTGCACCACTCTCTTATTAACTTCTATTCTTTCTATGTTTATAACTCTAGCTGTACAGCTGTCCATGATGGTGTTTTACATGTAGTGATGCTCAACCCCAAAGAAGAAAATATTCCTAGATTTATACTGAATGACGTCTTCACTTGAACTATTTTTTTAAACAGAACCATTTTAACACATGTTTCACTGTTGGTTATTAATGTATTGTGGGTATTATGAGTTCACACACACAAAAACATCTGGGTGGGAATGAAGCTCTTCACTAGTCCTTACAAATGAGAAAAGATTCTGCAACTGATAAGCAGAAAACTTCTCGATGTTGAGGCATGTGCGAGATGCCACTTAGAATTGTAATAAAGACCACTAAGGAGTAAAGATTCTTACCAAAGTCAGCTGAACAGCCTTGTTCAAATGGATCCCCAACATACCTAACGAGAGGACAGCAATCACACCATTGAGTTGTCATGTAAACTGGCCTTTGACTATTACTAGGAATCCCCTGGTGATCCAGCCTCACACTGGCACCTGCACCCTAGAACCTTCCCTTCTCGTAGGATGGGAAAGGAGGGAGCATTCATTCTGGGATGTTTAATGCATCCATGTTAAATTCTTGACATACTATTCAAACATTTGCATGTTGATAGCACCTTGAGGTCTTTGAAGTTTATTTTTGCACATTTTCTTATCTCTTGGCCCACATATTCCCTTTCCTTCATCCATCTGCCTTTATTTCTCCCACCATATCTATCTATATCTTGCAAAGAAATGAGACTCTAACATTTTCCCTTGCAGTACTTCTTCCCTAGAGTCCGTGCCAACAAATTGCAACCATTGATGGGCCCTGGTGTGCTAGTACGCTTCTGTGCATCGCCACTAGAAACGGTAAGAGACAATAGCAAGCGCAGATCGAGCATCTAGTGTGGATATACAGCTAACATCCACCACTTGGCAAGCCGTGTTCAGGGAGGCTTACTTAGCTCTCATTCCGGGATTATTATAAAAATAAATCTTTTAACATTTGTTTGGGATTAAAAGTGAGGGAATCTAGACTCACATTTTAAAATGCACATCCTGATGAATAATAAATACACTTAGTAAATATACATTAAGAGAGAATTATATTTTCTGCAGCTTGTTGTGTTCACTGAAGGCATTCTGCACATAACAATGAATTAACAGAACCCAAATACCAAATCGAGATTGGAGGAGTTGAGTGTATAATTTGTACCATCTCCTAGAGATGAAAGAGGCTGAAAGAGAATGAAAGGGTTCTGTGTGAGTGTAAAGAGAAGCAACCTGCAGGACAACCCAGGTAAATGGGAGGCTACCAGGGGGGTGCTGGAGAGAGGCCTGGCCTCAGAGCCAACAACGTGGGTTCTACTCTTCCCTTGGCCAGCAATCCTCTGCTTCTTGGGTTCCTCGGCTGCACTGGAAATTCAAATGCCTTTGAGGATCACGGGATCTCATGGCTGCAGCACTACATGCAAGCCATGTAGCTGACAAACACGAAAGAAGGGCAGAAGTCCTGCATTTTCAGGATCTAAGAGACAGCTAAGAAAAATGATTCCATCAAATGGGCCACAAGCAAATCTGTGAAATGAACTTTCTGCCTCCTTAGCTCCTCCTCTTTTTCCATGTTCATGTCCACAAGTCCTTCCCTTCCAAGCCCCCAGCAGTGATCAGGAGCTCATGACATCTACCTTCCCTCTAATTAGTGTTCGCTTTTATGCGCACTCCCTCATCTGCTGGACAACACCCTCCCGGGCCCACCACATCAAAGTTTAACCCCATACTCTGTTTTTTCTGGACGTCATTCTCTGTTGACACCAAGTCAGAAGAAACTCGGGCTCAGCAATCAGATAGTCTACATAAAAACCTAGCTCCTCTGCTTGCCGACTCTAAGACTTGTCAAATAACTTAACCCTCATGTGTCTTTGTCTCCTCATCTGCAACCTGAAGATAGTAATAGTACCAGCTTCCTAGCATTCTTGTGAGGGTAAATAGTAAGGATAAAATCTCTGGCATAGTGCCTGGCTCGTAAATAAGCACTCAGTAAATGTAAGTATTATTTGATCTAAAATGTTAATGATGTCAGTCTGATGTCACTCCTCTAAAGCAACTCCTGATTTCACCAGCCGCCCTAACATAAAGGAGAATAGAAGTGTGTGATTTTTAAACACCATGACAAGGTGCTGAGGGAGATACTTTAGGGCAGGGGGCGGAGGGACCCTTGGGACAGGCTATTCCAACCTTTACTATAGGATATTCCAACACACCGGACCAGCCCTACTTGCTGGGATTCTAAGAGCATGTTCATCCACACATCCCCTCGTTCATTTGTGTAACAACAGAAAATGCAGAGGCCTGAACCGGAAGACAGGAGGGAATATCCATCTATCTGGACATTGTTTACTCTGGGCCATGTCACATGATCTGCTTTTTATCCAGAACTGGGTAAACAGAAATACTTTTGCAGAAACAAGTAAACACTGTACTGTGCAGTGATTTCACAAACAACTATTTAATAGCCCATTACCAGCTTTTCCACACAAACGATCACCAAACCTCCTTTTTTTGTGGAATGGGTGTTCATCTCTTTGTTTATGGCTTGAGGGACGGTGGGGAGGCAGAAGGGACAGGGAGGTGACACTAAAATTACTTGTCCCTCTTTGAAGCTTTCCAGGTAAGCTGTGCCCAGATTCAAGGACAATGTGTTAAGACTGACTCCTGTGTCGCCCCTGAACAGCCCTGGGAATTTTAATTGAAATTAGTTTTCAGCACTGGCATGCTGCCTTATTTGCAATTTGTGTTATGAAGGACGATTTTAAATAAGAAGGGCAACTTTTTCTGAAATACAGGCGCCAAAATTGTGTGTCAGCAACCCTCCCCTCCCCACCTAAGAAATACACACAAGATTTTTTTTTTTCATTAAAGGACAGTAAACATCTTTGGATATCGATATTCAAAAGCCAACTAAAACAAGCACACAAGCTGTAGTGGGAGAAGGTCCCCGAAGTAGAAAGCTATTCATGGAAATGGAAACAAGCAGAAGAACAAACAGAAAAATCTCCATGTTTTCAGCCTACATTTCAAAGCTGCACTGAAGTCACCCAGTTCCCCCGCCCCTTGCCAGGCATTTCCTAAAAATTCATGAAACTCCATAAAACAGACTTTTCTTTTCCTTTTTCAGTATTATTTTCCCTTCTCCATTCTGCTTTAGCTTACTTACTAATGTAACAGAATATTTCTAAAGAAAAACTAAAAACTGGTAACTCTCCATAAATGCCCTTCCTGCAAAGGCCCCACCCCCAGCTCTCACTTTTATAGTGTTCTGAGCTGCTGGCACACTGCTTTCGTGTGACTTAAGAACACTTTTCCCCAGGAGGAAATACCACAGTAAGCACGATTTACTTTTTCCAAAATGCGACCAAGTTGCAGAAAATGATGCTCAGCTAATTCTGAGATATGATGGCATCTTGGAGAGGGAGGGGGAATCAAATCCTGTTCCTGAAAGGAGGCAATCTCAAAAAACCTGCAAGTTCTTAAAATGTAAGAACACGAAGAGCCTTTTCTCGGGGCCCAGATATGTGCCAGAGATAATGCTCCAAGAGAATAATTATTTCCCTGTGACAGGCTACTATGATTATCTAGCCCATTATGAGTCGAGCCTTTGAAAATCCAAAGGTAAGCAGCAGTTAAACAGCTATAAACAGTGGTTAATGAGAATTTTGAGGGAGGGTGATGAGGTGACAACACTGTGAAACCCACCACAGAAATGAATCCTGAGTATGAAAAGAATACGTTTCCCAAACGGCAGACTCCATACACTGCCCCCGTTTTTCTTCGATGATCCTCTCCTTTGTCCCCCCATCTCTCCCTTTCCTTCTTTCTCCTGTCCTGTGTTCATTTTCTCCAGTTTATTTTTCTCTCTCGACTTCCTCTGCCTCTCCCCCACACCCCTGCTTTGTCTCTTCCATCGCCTTTTTTCTCTCATTTCCACACATATCCTATGACTTCCCTCCTCCAGTGCTGTGTCACAATATTGCATGGAAGTTTACTGTAAGCATATTTGGGTTCCCTGTTGTTATTTTTTTAATCAAAGTTAACTCTTTTATATCACTCTTTCTGGGTACGAAAGGAAGTCAAGTTACAATGCTTTTTATCTTCATATGATGTGCCTGTTTATTTGAAAGCCATTTGCCAAAGATAGGGAGCAAGGAGGTAAGGAATAAAATACATGATCCTTACCCTCAAAAAAATGCCAAAGCTCTAAGAACCTCTTCCAACTAGACTCCTTTTATTCCATCTGCCTTGTTCCCCAAATCCTTTATTTTTTTTAATATTTATTCATCATAAATTTACTGAGTGCTTAATGTTTGCCAGGAAGTGAAAACATACAAACAATTGGTTGCCAGAAGGAGGGATTGTAAGCAACGTTTTTCTACTTTTTACTCTCCAATTTATTCCTTATTTTTCTTTGGGAGGATACTAGTGCAGAAAGAAACAAAAGAGCAGGGATAACCCCCTACACACACACACACACACACACACACACACACGCACACACACGCACACACATACAGACACGCGTGCACACACAACACACACACACACCACAGAGTGGCCTAAAGTATTGGAACGTCTGCTTTCCTCCTGTCCCCAGTCCTTGCCTCTATGTAGACATCACCTGAGACTTGGCCTTTCTTCTAGGCACATTGAAGAAAAAGAATTAGGCAATGGGGGTGGGGAGGGGAGACAGTATCCAGAGGCCGAATTCTTCCCCTCCCAGGTCCAAAGATCTAAAAAAAACACCAGGAAAGGAGTGCAGCCATACCCTGATGCATATAGGTGAGCACCTGCCCTGCAAGCTGGATATTCTCAATCCCAAATGGCTGAGTTTCAGAGAGGCGAAATCGCTGGCTCAGCAGGTACATAGCAGATTCTAACCCGGTCATCTCGTACCAAGACCCCTGCACTTCCTGCTCTACTCCATGGTTGCCCTCCACGCCTTGACTAGCTCCAAAAGACTCCTTAACACTCTGGTTAAGTTTCCTTCCTACTTAAGTGATCCTTCAACCTCTTTCCTCAGAGCCCTGTCTCTGTCTCCATTATAACATTTATTACATTGATGACAATTATTTGCTTCTCCATTACCTCAACCCCTCACATATGAACGGCTTAAGGACAGAGTAAGCATCCTACTCATCTTTGTAACTCCTGAGATGTTTCATATAATGCCTCATACAGAGGGGTTCAACAAATGGTTGCATTGAAGTAAGATGAACACCAAAATATGGTAAATTAGAAAATCTATCTTGTTCTAAAAGAATAAATGGCAAAACAGCTAGGTTATCACAGGAAGAAAAGAGACACTAAATCCAAAAAAATTACTTATGCTGCTTCAGATTGAGGTCAAGAGAAACAAGTTTTCAAGAGGGACCTATGAGAGACCCAAGGACAAAAGAACCCAGTGGGTTGATCTGGAATTGTAAAGTTGATAAATGAGGCAGAAAATGTGTATTGGCCAACCCTGACAAGGCAACAGCTAAATTCCTCAGGAGAAAGGTAGAGAAGAAACAACATCTATCAGTTGGGGTTCTAACATTATAAACAATTAACTGGCCATCTAAAAAGCCTATAATCTTGCACTCAGACATGCCTTAGACAGATGTAGAACTTTTCGTGACCAGTATTTTTTCAGCTTTATATAATTGTACAATTGTGCAATTTGTATAATTGACACATAATATTGTAAGATATTTAGAGTGTACATCAAAGTGAGTTAATATACATATACATTGTGAAAGGATTCCCCATTATCTAATTAATTAACACATCCAATCATCTTATTTACTTATTGGGTGCATTTAAGTTATAGTCAGTTAGCAAATTTGAATTATACAATAATGTTATTAACTATAGTCACCATGTTTTACACTAGCTCCTCAGACTTTATTTTATAACTGAAAGTTTGTATCCTTATACCAGCCTCTCCCCATTTCCCCCCACCCCCAAGTAACCACTTTGCCACTCTCTGTTTTTATGAGTTTGACTTTTTTTTTTTTTTAAGATTCTACATGTAAGTGATCCCATATAATATTGTCTTTCTCTGTCTGGTTTATCTTGCTTGGCATAATGTCCTCAAGGTCCATCCATGTTGTTGCAAAGGGCAGGATTTCCTTCCTTCTTTTTTTTTAATTTATTCTCATTATTCATTTTTGAGAGAGAGAGAGAGAGAGAGAGAGAAAGACAGAGTGTGAGTGGGGGAGGGTCAGAGAAAGAGGGAGACACAGAATCTGAAGCAGGCTCCAGGTCCTGAGCTGTCATCACAGAGCCCAACACGGGACTCAAACTCACAGACCGCGAGATCATGACCTGAGCAGAAGTCGGACACTTAACTGACTGAGCCACCCACGTGCCCCAGGATTTCCTTCTCTTTTAAAGCTGAATAATAGTCCTTTCTCAATAGAGATAGAGATAGAGAGAGAGAGAGAGAGAGAGAGAGAGATAAACATCTGATAGAGATATAAACATCTTCTTATCCATTCATCCTTTAATGGACACTTAGTTCATTTCCATATCTTGACGATCGTGAATGATTTTAGCCAGTATTTTAATTAAGCTTAAGTTGAGAGGTATACAACAAAATCCCACCCTTTCCACACTAAACTGAAGTTTGAGCAGATCTTCAAATAAAGCTCTCTTTGAACTGAATCAACTGTAGATTAAAAATGCAACCTTCACTATGGGGTAACATCACTTCTCTTTACAGCTTTTGTTCAGATTTCTACTGCTTTAAAATATTTTTCAAAATTTTTTTCAACACATAGTGATAAACTCTTATCATTGAAATTATGTAATTCTGCTGGAGGATTTTTTCTTTTAATTTGGAAGAAAATGTTATTGATTTTATCTGAAATGCTTTTGTATATGATATGCTTATATTTATGTTACTTTTCTCACATAGAGTATTGAAAACCCAATTTTATAGATCTGCAAATAAAATGGATTTAGTAAGGTAATTTATTTAGAATGGTGGAAAAATATGGTATTCTGGTTAACTCAATGTTTTCATTAATTGAACTACCCCCTACTCACCATAAGTTGGAAACTGAGCCTCAGAAACTCGGTACAATACTCTAATGAGACTTAATAAGATTTTATCTGTTTTAATTTTATTGGGTGTTGACTTCTTAGAAAATCATCATTCCAGACATTACAACTCATCATTGCAAGTTCTCATTATACAGTTTACCAAGAGAGAAGTAAAATTCTAGCCATCGTCTATGAAATAGAAGATGCACAGGTGATTTTTAAAGGCCCAAGGACTGATGTTGACCTGGGTCCTGGACAAACATGTGAATACACAGTTCATTTTAAGTGCCTCCTTCCACCTGCCCCCCCATCAATGTCTCCATCTCTTTCTTCTTTCTTCCACCCATTTCCTGTCCCCTTTCTATCCTCCAAATTCCTCTAATCTGCTATTTGTTACAGCTCATCACTGTTGAAGTAATAGCTAAGACATTATTAGTTCATAAGAGACACAGATGAGATTACCACAGTTCCAGGAATATTTGTACTCCCGCAGAAGCTGCACAAACAGTTGCCTTCCAGACTAAAGGAAGAAATGATTTGTCCTCAATACACAAAGCACTTACTAGCCTTAACCCTGGCTTTGTAGTTCAATCTCCCAGCATGTCCTCACACAAGCCTATAGCTTTCATTCCATCCCATACCTCCCTGCTATGCCACCTGCTTTTCCTTCTACCTGCCCCCACCCCTCCAACCCATACCACCAACACCTCTCCACCTTGGTGACTTGCCCTTGGATGTAGGGCCCAAGAGAACACTGCATGGAAAAGCTTTCCCTGGCCTCCCATTCTGCATTAGATGTGCCCCCAGTGCTCCGTGTACATTAGAACACTTACTATTTCATACAATAATTATTGGCTCCTTTCTGTTTTCCCCACTAGCTAAACTGTAACTTCCTACAGGCTTATCATTCTTCTATTTTCAACATCTAGCAAATTGCCCGGTACTCACAGCTCATTAAGGTTGAACAAATGAAACACTGCAATGAAATGAAGGAGGTCTGAGATAGCACCACTTCATGGGGGATGGGATAAGTAAATGCTGGAAATACTAATTGAAAATGTTGTCACCCCCACTGTCGAATATAGGACTTAATGTGCACGGAGCCCAGGGTACTATAAAGCTTCCTGGTTTTTTGTTTTAAAAAATCCCTGATACTACCTTATTAACTTTCCATTTGTTCCCTTCCCACTAAAGTAGAGCACAAAGCAATCCCGTTATTTAGGCTTCCCAATTGTCTAAGTTCCAGATAAATAGGCTTACCGAGTTTGTGTGTGCTTTTATGCACTTTAATCAATATATTTCCCAGTTTGAACAAGACAATAAATTAATTCCTGTCTTTTTTAAACTAGTTTCCACTTACTCAAAGATGTCACTACACAACTTGGAAGCAGACTTGAACAGTGAAAAAAAGAGTTTCTTTGGCCCCAAAGTTAGTTAAACCTGCAAGTTTCAGTCCTGGCTCTGCCTCTGGCCTTGACTCGGTGGCCTTGGGAAATTTACATAACATTTATGCGCCTCAGTTTCCTCATCTATAAAACATAGGAGTTGGACCAGGTGATTTTTAAGCACCCTGTTGGTTTAAAATTCTATTATTATATAAATCTTTAATTTGAACGCAGAGCAGGTGGACCCTGAAAAGTACTGGAAATGACGTACTGTACTGTCACACAAAGAAGATAATCTCCATCACAGGCAATTCAATTTAAAATTCACAGCAAAGTCAAATTTGCACGCACCATGTCTGAGTGGCCAAGAGTAATAAAACGCGCACATGGAAGGAGCAGGAAGCAGAGGGGAGGGGACCCACACACTCTGTGAAACAGTACACAGCCTAAATGTATTTTCTCACACTGATGTATTTTAAATTTGTGACTATGAATATACCACAGTGAACAGCTTGAAGTTCTTTGGAACAAACATCGTCTCTTCTAAGGTCACTCCTGAAGGAACTGCAATAATAACATTTGGCATATGTAGATAGAGTGCTTTGCAGACTGGAGCATGGAGAATTATGCTCTGCATGTTCCAGAAAAGATGATCCATGATTCAGATGGAAAAAAATGTCAGGTACATTTTTGACAGTGGCAGCAAACCCAAACAGTAGAACCATGCAATCAATATGGACGCCCTCATTAAAATCCCCAAGTAGCTGTGAGTTTGATTTTCAGCAGGGTCTGGACAGGAATAATGGATTTGGTGGCCTGAAGGAACATTAGAGGTTTTAATAAAAGGAACTTAAAATTACCAGTGTTGGCCCTGGTTCCTAGGAAGCCTGGCTCCGAGTCCGCAGCAACACAGGATGAACCTAATTCCTTGCTTCTCCGATCCGTGCCATTCAGTTCAAAATGACATTTTATATACAGCCTGATAATTCCTCCTCAAAATAAACTCATAAAAATTGCTTTAAAATTCCTGATCAATGTTTCCAGTTCACATAGATACTAAACCGAATTTCCTAAAGCCTGAAAAGCTAATTATGCATTCAATTAGAGTTTCTTAATAAAGATTAAAACTCTGAAGTCTATTACAAGCCCATATTTAATTCAACTGCCATTTTATCCATGCCATGGAAGTGTAAGTGGTAACAATGAATATAAATTATAATACATGCCATAGAAAGAATGCTATTTGTCCAAGTACGTTACTATAAAGAATTAAATTTTGCTATCAGTTCCATGATCTAGTTAAAATTGGTATTCTTTATTTGGTCTTTCAATGTAGTCCAATTTCCTACTTTGAAAAACAAATTCTAGGGAATAAAGAAAAGAGATTAATTTATCATTAAGACTCTGCTTAATTGAAGTCAATTCCGAACAAACTTGAATTCAATTTCTGCTCATTAAATTGAATGTGCTCCGCGTTCCTCTCTGCATTGCTTTGAGCAAGCAGCTGAGAACAAGGGACTAACATCAAAATTATTAAATTGAGGAGATTTTATTTGGTCTTCACATGCCAGAGCCGCTTTGATGAGGAGCTGTTTTGGCACTGAAAGGAAAGAAGAGCAGCTGGAGGAAAAATCAAATGAAACTAAGCCTTGGAAAATTGAAGAAAACGCAAGCTTAATAATATTTAATAATTAAATTTCCACAAACAATAGCGGCAAATGAAGTAATCTGCAAAGTCTGTGAACTCATTTGCATAATTGATGCCGGTCCCCTGTAAATGAATAATGAAGATAATAAAAGATGTTGCTAAAAATGGGCACAATAACAGCAAATTTCATCAAGCCGCGCTCTCTGATTAATCTGCTCTTGCAAATCAGCAGCGAGAGGGGAGCGCGTGATTAACCGCGCCGAGGACGGCAGCAGGCGGCGGCGCTGCCCTTTCTCTGCGTGTCTCTGGGCGCGTCCCGCCCGCTCCCCGCGCCGCCCGCGCTCCTCTCGCCGCAGCTGCCGCTGGGGCTGCCGCGGGCGCCGCTCAGCCGGAGCGCGCCTCCGCCCGGCCCGCCCCAAGAAACAACAACACGGCCGCCTGCTGCCGTCCTCGGCGCGGTTAATCACGCGCTCCCC